>NW_008655030.1:0-1694 GCF_000695815.1 Acanthisitta chloris
CACTGCCAGGGTTGGGGCAGCCAAAAAGTCATCAAGGTAAGGTGAGCTGATCACGTGGAGAGACGGTGTGGAGCATCTGGGAAGAAGAAGACAAAGTCTTGGAGATCTCTGAGTCTGGGGAGTTTAACATCAGTCAGGGAGGATTATATCTTCAGGTTCCTCCAAGCTCTTTTCTAGTTAGTGTGACATTTTACACATACAGGACTGGATAACATATTACTGCATCATGTACTAGTATTTCTGAGGTTTAGCAATTGCTGGAACTCCTGTGATTTCTGGAGTCAGGGAAGGCTGTTTGCCTGCAAAACCCTTTCTCAAACGCTAGAGTGGCCTCCTCTGGCCTTGCTCCAACAGTTCTGTGTCCTTCTGCTTTCTGGGACACCAGAGCTGTGTGGAATATTCCAGGTAGGTCTCAGCAGAGCAGAGCAGAGGGGGAGAATCACCTCCCTCCTCTGCTGCCCATACTCCTTTGGATGCAGCCCAGGACACAGTTGGTTTCTGGGCTGAGCTCACACTGCAGCTCCTGGGGAGCTCCTCACCAGTCAGAGTGAAGGTATGAGATCATTCCAACCGGTGGAAGATGGAGAGTAAGTTTAAATGATCCTATAAGGTGTGTCGGGGACTGCCCTGACCCTGGTGTAGGACCTTGCACTTTGCTTTGTTGAACTCCGCGAGGCTGGCATCAGTCACCTCAACCTCTCCATCCTGACCAGGTCCCTCTGGATGTCCCAGCCCTTCCCTCCAGCTGTGACTGCCCCACACATTTGGTGTGGTCAGCAAACTTGCTGAGAGAGTCTCAATCCACTGTCCATTTGCCACAGCGATGTTGTACAGTATTGGCCCCGGCACTGACCCCTGAGGGACACCACTCCTCACTGGCCTGCATGTGGACACTGAGCTGCTGACCACAATTCTTTGCTTGCCACCATCCTGCCAGTTCTTTACCCAAGGAATGTCCATCCATCCATCCATCCATCCATCCATCCAGGCTCCAATTTAGAGTCATGCAGGACACACTTTGCTGTGTTACCACTTTACATCTCTGGCTTGATTATTTTGTCTTAGCTTTCATTTGTGAGTATAAGGTTCTTTTTACCACAAGCTGCATTTGACCAAAATTTCCAATATAAATCGATTATAATGAAAAAAGTATTCATGGAATAAACTCTTGTTCTTAATGCAAATGGATTCCTTTTTCTGCTCTTCTTTTCCTTTTTTTTTCCTGGGTAGATTAGCTCTGCAGGAAATCTGTGCCTAGCTGTATTTCTGTTCGATTAATTAAGAAGATTAGTTTAGTAAAGGGTGTTTTAGCAGGAGCAGAACAAACAAGCACTTGGAGACTTTATTTTTTCATGAGTATTTTTCTTTATGAAGTGTTTTGCTCCATCTGGGAAGAAAATAGAGTGACAACAGTGAATATTACTAAGAAACCCAAATCAAACCATAGTTTTGCTTCATCCTTGTCTACCCAACCTCTTTAACCAACTCCTTCTCTTAACTGTTCCTCATCTGTGTTAGTACTTCTAATTTTAACAGCTATTCTGATGCATATATGTTAATAGACTTATATAATTTATACAGCTCACCCCAGTTGGGCTGACAATATACAGCTCACAGCTCAGTTCAAGCTGGAGCAATGATTCAAGAAGAAAGCAGAGAATAAAAAAGTGAAGAGAAATGAAACCAGAACAATG
>NW_008655031.1:0-206 GCF_000695815.1 Acanthisitta chloris
GACTGCCTGTCCCTCTCTGCCCTCACCCAGGGAAGAGCTCTCCCTTGCCAGGACAAGGCTACTCTGCACCCCAGGGGCCAGGGATGGGTCCCTATGTCCTCTACCTGTGTCCGTGCTGCTGTCTTTGTTCCTCTGTGATGCTAGTAGTGCGGCGTACAGTGGAGCTGGGGGGCAGCGACGGATAGAGCGGGAGTGCGTCAATGTGC
>NW_008655031.1:337-5251 GCF_000695815.1 Acanthisitta chloris
CTTGGGTAGACCTTTGGCGGGGACTCACCAGAGTCAGACCCCCACGGGCAGCCAACCTAACCCCTGTGCCTGACACAGCAAGGCACTGCCAACACACAGCCCCCCATCTCACCCACACAGCCCCCCAGTACACTGGTGCCAGGTGCTACTCACGGGCCAGGCACCTGCATGTTGAGGTGTCGATCGCAGGACAGGCACTTGTAATTGACCAGCAGCTGCCTAAGGACGGATAAATGCCGAGTGAGCTCTTGGTGAGACCGCAGCGCTGCCTGCACCGGGCAGCAGCAAGGTCTGGGCATGCCGCTGAAGGGAGTCACAGCATTTGCAGGAGGAACTGCGGGGTGTTGAACCTGGTTTCTCCCCCACCCAGAGGGACAAGGAGACAAGCTCACCTTGGCACCACTGGCACCTCTGGACTGCGGCAGCAGTCCATGACTGCCCAGGGCAGACAGGGATGCACGGGGAAGGGTGCAGGCACTCACACTGCCATCAAACCAGCCCTTTCCCCTGTGTCATTGCCTTGTCAGCACCACTACCCCGCTGTGCCTGGTCAGGGGGGCAGGTCATGACGCAGCCCTGTGGTGCCATGTGTTGCACCCTTGTCTGGGAAATGACCCACTGCACCCCATCTTTGTACCTCTGCACCCACACCTTTCTTTTGGACCCCATTCTGCAGATGCCCCCTCCTCATGTGTTCTTGCATGTGGGGAACCTGATGATGATGGGTGGAGAGGGCACAGCTGCTTTGTCAGCATCCCTGCAGTTTGCTGGCTATATTGGTCCAATGCCAGGGTATCATAGAATCATAAAATCATCTAGGCTGGAGAAGACCTCAAAGATCAAGTCCAGCCATTAACCCGCCACTCTGCTGTAATCCTTAAACCCTAAACTATGTTCTCCAGTGCCAGATCCAGACACCTATTAAACATTTCCAGCGATGGTGACTCCACCACCACCTCCCTGGGCAGCCTATTCCAGTGCCTGACCACCCTAACAGTGAGAAAAATTTTCCAAATATCTAATGTGAATCTCCCCTGACTCATCTTATGACCTCTAGTCCTCTCACTGCAGGAATGGCAGAAGAGACCATCCCCCACCTCTCTACAACCTCCTGTCAGGCAGGTGCGATGAGGTCACCCCTGAGCTGCCTCTTCTAAAGGCTTAACAAACCCAATTCCCTCAGCCGTTCCTCATATGACACGTGTCCCAGACCTTATCTGAGCCTTGCTGCCCGCTGCTGGACTTGCTCCAGTGCCTCAATGTCCTTTTTAAAGTGAGGGGCTCAAAACCAAACACAGTACTCAAGGTGTGACCTCACCAATGCCAAGTACAGGGGGATATCACACAGTCACTGGCTGGGATAACTGGAGGGAACAGGGCCAGTGCTGTCCTCAAAGCCAAAACCATCCCCACCACACTCACTGCTTAATTCCAGCAGCATCATCAGCCTCTGTCTCCGTCTTCTCCATGATCTCCTTGATGTTCCTCTCCCAGGTGTCCTCTAGCTCTTTGCGGAAAGGTTCCAGCTCCAGGTGATCCAGCTGTAGACAGATGCACGTCCTCAACCAGGTTGGAACATGGTGGTTCCCCAGGGAAATTCCAGGAGGGGGATCCTCAGAGGGATGCTGTCTCAGGCTGCAAAGCCCCCAAGAAGCCAGTTTTGCACAGTGGGGACAAGGCAGTGTGGACACGATTCCCTCACCTTGGACTCCAGTGCGTCACAGAGCTTCTGCTGGACCTTCTGCCAGCGCTGCTCCTGGCCTGACACATGTCTCAGCAAATTCCGCATCTGCTCCTCCAGGCGGTCCATGCTTGCCTCAAACTGGGCACAACTGACTTTGCTGTCCAGGGTGGCTTTTTCTGCTTTCTAGCAGGGAGGAAAGGCAGGAGAGCAGTGGGGACAGGATGGAGGTAGGACAGGCAGGGCCAGTGTGTGTGTGTCAGGGACACAGGTATGAAGTGCTCCTGTGGGGCCATTGTGCCCCTTTAAGGACTGCAACGGCCTGCTCGCCCCATCACCCCTGTGGGTTCAGTCCCACCAGCTGAAGGGACCCAGGGAGAGAGACACAGAGACCTGGCAATGAACTGCAGATGGCGTGGAAATAACACTTTTCCCCTGCACCCCCCCAGGCCAATTCTGCCACCGAGCCCCAAAGGACAAGAGGCATTTGTCAACCTGCCCAAGACCCCCTGGGCTGGTGATGGTCCCCTTGAGACTGTACCAGCGGCAGCAGGGCCTCCTTGTCTGCTTTTGTCATCTCCAGCCTTCGCAGGAACTGGAACAGAGCCTTTCAATACAGAAAGTATCCCATGACACCACAGCAGGGTCAGAGCTGGTCTGTCTCTTGGCCAGCTGAGCACCCCATGCTCCCCGCTATAAAAAAAAAACACCTGTGGGAAAGGCCCTTAGAGCCCCTAGAGGGCTCTAAGCAGGTGGGCAGAGGATCAGATCTCTGTCATTCCCCAGTCTGGAGTATGTCTGAGGGATGCTCTGACCCTGTGTTGTTTCAGCCACCCACCTCAATATCTCTCTGCTGTTGGCTATGGTCATCCTGGAGGCTCCTTGTGACGTAGTGAAGCTGCTCACAGTCCTCTTCCACCCGCACAATAGTGGCCTGGATGCTCTTTAACAACTCCTTGTCCTGCTCCAGGGAGGAAGATGACAAGATGATGCCATGCAAGGTGGGTCTGGCTGCCTCCCACAGAGACAGGCCTGGGTTACTTGGCCAATGGCCATGAGCCCTCAATGCCAGCAGGACATTTCCATCAACGCTTTGATTTCCTGCCATACTGCTGACATGTCCTAGTCAATTTGGAGGGCAGTGAGGGGCTGCCCCACATCACAGTGAGCACAACCAGACAGCAGGGTCCCAACACATTCTCCCAAATATCCCGTGATGCCATCTGCGTACCTGGCTATTCTGTGGCAGTGACCCTGGCACCTGCCCTGATGCCAGTGTGTTCACTTGCTCCTGGAGCTTCTTGTAGCGCTGTAGTAGCTTCTCTATGCGCACCCTGGTGTCTGAGCTGTGGTCGGGGCACGCTGTCTGTGCCTCTGCCTGCTGCTGTCCCATGCTCCCCACTGTGGCCTTCAGCTTATCCAGCTGCAAGAAGGGGAGAAGGAATCAGCTCTGAGATGGGACAGGTGCAGTCAACAGACCTGAGTTCCATGGGGGCTTGTTGGCCCCAGCCAGGTCGGAGATGTGGCTGGAAACCCCCACTAAGCCAGTGGGTGGTAGGAATGCTCCTGGTGGACCTCACCTGCTCCCGAAGCTGGTCGGCTGTGACCAGCTGCTTCAGCGTGGCCTCGGTAATCTTTTGCTCCTTTTTCAGCTCTTTCTGCTCCTGCTTAATCTCCTGCAGTGCAGACCTGGACAGCAAGATGAAGGCACAGGCAGGCTGAGCCTTCACAGGACCTCTTGGGAGGTGTCCTTCACCTCCCAAACTGGGATGGTCCTGGCCCCCCACAGGCTGCCGTGCAGCTTCACAGGAGGGTATGAAAACCTCTCCTACCCTCTTACCTCAGCTGCGGGGAGATCTCACTGCCATCCACTTCCTGCTTGGCTCCAGTCACACCCAGCTTTCCAAGGGCATCCTCCAGCTGCCTGATCTGAGAAGGGTGGTGGTGACAGAGTCAGGGCACAGACCCAGTGTTTTCCCAGCATGGGGATACTTTGGCTGCCCCCTTCCTGCCAGCTCCCCACAGCATCCCCACAGCCCCCTCGAGGACTGCCACTGGCTTACCTTCTCCTTTTCGCCCTGCATGTTCCCGGCCAGGCCTTGCAGGGAGGACACCTGGTCCCGGAGTTCAGATAGGTCTCTGTTGATGCTCTCCCAATCCAGAGTGGCATGATACAAGGCATCTTGCTGTTGCTGTAGGGATCTTGCCCTTGGAGCCAGACTCTGAGCATCAAGAGCCTCTGAGGCAGGATGCTGCCGCATGGAACGCCCCTCCATCTCCTCACCAGGGCTCCCAACTCCCTCTTGTAAGAGCAAGTGCAGCTTCTCAAGCTCGGCATGGTCCAACTGGGTGGCTTCCAGCTTGGCCACCTGCTCCTTCAGGCTGGTGTAGAGGTGGTTCAGCCGCCCAATCTGATGGTAAGCCTCCATCAGATCTGCATCGTGGCTGCAGGCAGCACTGGAGCCTGAGGATCCCTGGGGCATGGATGGTTCTTGCAAAGGGGGCTTGGCCGTAGGATCGGTGTCAAGGGCAATCTCTAAATCCTGGGCTCTTGGCAAGAGTGTCTCCATTACTGAATTCCCTGCTGGGATTCCTGGCTCTGTCTCAGAGGTGCCGGTTTGGGCATGGGAGGTCTCTGTCTGTGTCCCTGAGGTGGTGCTCTGGGTATCAGGATGCCACCTCAGGATGTCCATGTCTGTAGTGGAGGCTGACTGGTCCCTGCTGCCCTCCTGGGAAGAAGAAGCAAAGGGCAGATGGGCAGCAATCTTCTGGTCATGGAGGGTCTGGAGTGGGACAAGAAGAGGAATGGCAGTCAGGACCTGGGAGCACTCACAGTTGAGCCTGGGCACAAGTGAGATCCCTGCAGGGCAGGCTGTGGCTGTCCTGCACTGGTAGATCTTTACCTTCTCTCCTTCCTAGCCCCACATTCCCCTTTTTCAGGGCTGTTTAGTTCAAAGTCCCTCAACATCCCTTTGGCTGAGGCAGTCAGCGACCTCTACCACTGGCCTGACCTGCAGGCAGAGGTGCCTGTTTCTGCCCTTGCTAGTGCAGTGCTGGCAGACAGAGGGTGAGAGGGTCTTGGGGGGTGAGGCTGAGCTCCTACGCTCCACTCTTGGGACATCTTTCCCACTCCTCCCTCCTAGTGCCCTTCATGATCAGTGACACCCAGGGCCACAGGGCAGAGGTGGAAGGGTGATGTGGTGAGGGGCAGGGAGGGGGTGGGGACCCAGGTG
>NW_008655031.1:5269-5490 GCF_000695815.1 Acanthisitta chloris
CGCCTCCTGGATCCTCTGTATGTCTTCTCTCATGCGGGACTGTGCGGCCTTCATGCCACCAACCTCCTCGCGGAGGTCCTTGCAGATATCCATGGCCTAGGACAGCAGGGTGGTGGGGGTGAGCCCCAGGTAAGCAGCTCCCCAAAGACCCCCAGCCCTGCCCCAGTGAGCCCATGGCACAGCAGGGACAGATCCAGCGTGGGGAGGAGCTGAAGCACCCA
>NW_008655032.1:0-272 GCF_000695815.1 Acanthisitta chloris
CCAGAGAGGCTGAGGAGCCTGTAGCCCCTCTGCACAGATGTACTCAGCTTCCTCGGCCTCGGAGCAGCCCTGGGGGCAGGAGGGCCCCGGGGGCAGCTCCTGTGGGAAGGCCCTGGAGCTGTGCCGTCCCTGCGAGCGCAGCCACGGCGTTTTCGAGCAGTTCTTCTCGCTGGCCTGTGCTCACAGTCCGTGGTGCCCACAGAGCAGTTGCCTTGATCCTGGCTCCGGCGCCGGGATCTGCTCCCGCGCTGGGATCTGCTCCGACGCCGGGA
>NW_008655032.1:390-762 GCF_000695815.1 Acanthisitta chloris
GTCTGGTGGGCACAAGTGGGATTGCTCTGGCTGGGATCCCTGCAGAGGCTGCAGGGCAGGGTGGTGGAAGGAAGCTGCGCCGTGGGAGGGCAAAGGGAGCAGTGCCCAGAGCCCAGAGACAAATCCCCTGCCCCTCTGGGGCCCTGACCCCTCTCCCCAGACTTACCTCAGTGTTCCTAGGCAGCCACTGAGGAGCCCCAGGACCTCCTGGATCACTGCCAGCTGCTCCTGGACTGAGGGATGAAGGGGCACAGGACGGTGCTGTCCAGGAAGAAGCCCTTTCTCCACTTGGCACGTCAGAGCATCTGGAGATAAACAGAGGGATCACAGCCTAGGGCTGTGATCCAGAGGGAGGAATTTCTGCCCAAGATC
>NW_008655033.1:0-230 GCF_000695815.1 Acanthisitta chloris
TCTCCCCATTCCTCCTTGTCCTGTCACGGCAGTTTAGAACCAAGAGTCCCTCTGTAGCTTCCCTGGAGCCCCTTCAGATCCTGGCAGGGTGCTCTGAGGTCTCCACACAACCTTCCTACAAGGACAGGCTGAGAGAGTTGGGGCTGTTCCGCCTGGAGCAGAGAAGACTGTGTGGAGACCTCATAGCAGCTTATCAATATCTGAAGGGGCTACAGGGGAGCGGGCGCGGG
>NW_008655033.1:287-1284 GCF_000695815.1 Acanthisitta chloris
CTCCACACAACCTTCTCTTCTCCAGGCTGAACAGCCCCAACTCCCTCAGCCTGTCCTTGTAGGGAAGGTGCTCCAGTCCTCTGATCAACTTTGTGGCCTCCTCTGGAGGTGCCTCAACAGTTCCATGTCCTTGTTGGGGACACCAGAACTGTGTGCAGTGCTCCAGGTGGGGCCTGAGCAGAGCAGAGGGGAAGAACCCCCTCCTTTTATTATAATTTATTATAAAATCTATTTTCTGTAGTTGTATTTTCTAACTGCTGCTGTTTTCCCTTCTCCTCTCAGGGAATGGGGAGCTGAGCAACAAGGAATTCGTGGCCATCATGAAGCAGCGGCTGATGAGGGGCCTGGAGAAGCCCAAGGACATGGGCTTCACTCGGCTCATGAGGGCCATGTGGAAGTGTGCCCAGGAGACAGCCTGGGACTTCACAACCCCCAAGCAGTAGCAGGGCCAGGAGGGAGCTCCAAACTCCCCTGCCCTGACCCTGTGCCCCAGTCCTGACTCCTCGAGTGCCGCTGAGGGTGGCACTGGGTCCAGGCTGGGCAGGATGGGAGGTGTTGGTAAATCCCACTTGGGAAACAAAAAAGATGTCTCTGCAGCTTCTCCTTGCTGTTTGTTCCTCAGTGTTTCTCTAGTGCAGGGTAAAGGAACTTCCTTTCTGCCAGCAGAGTGAGGGGCTGGGGCTCCTCCCAAATCACTCCTGGTTAATGCTGTCACACGCTGCCACTGGGGTTGTTTGCATCCTTAGGCTGCTCCTGAGGAAAAAGCCATGGATTCCTGAATTTCCTGCATCCCAGCCCAGCGTTTCAGCCAGCAGATCCCCTGTGCTGCCCCAGTGTCAGGGTGGGAGCACCCACAGAAGGGCTCATTGAGCTGAGGTGGTGCCTCTGGGTCAGAGCAGTTAAAAGTGGCTCTCCTGCCCTTCCTGCCTGGTACAGCAGCCAATTAATGTGCTAACTGAGGAGCTTCCCTCCATGGGGAATTGCTGTTCTGTAGCAG
>NW_008655033.1:1321-2464 GCF_000695815.1 Acanthisitta chloris
GTACAGTGCCATGTAAAGACATTGCTCACCACGATGTGGCTCAGCTCTCTTGATTGCCTCAGCCCTCACCCGAGGGCTCTGGTGGTATGTGGAGTTTGGGAAGGGGGAGGAGGAACCCTATGGCTTTCCAGAAAGGCACAGCCCAGAGGGCATAGCTGCTGTGTTGGCCATCTCAAACTGTCTGGGTTGGATTGGGCCTGCAAGGGACCTGCTGTGGCCTCCGCACTGCAGAGGAGCTCCCTGGGGGGGTTCCAGGAATAGGGACGAGCTCAGGCTTTCCCTGAGGGGGGAGCCACTTCTAGGATACTTTTCTGCCCTAGCACAGAGAGGACATGGTGCTGTTGGGAATCCAGAGGAGGCTCCAAGGTGATCAGAGGGATGGAGCAGCTCTGCTGGGAGCAAAGGCTGAGAGAGTTGGGATTGTTTAGCCTGGAGAAGCTTTGGGGGAGTGACCTAATTGTGGCGTTCCAGTGCCTGAAGGAGCCTACAAGATGGAGAGAGAGTATTGACAAGGGCCTGGAGGGACAGGACACAGGGAATGGCTTCATTCTGACAGAGAGCAGAGTTAGATTGGATATTGGGAAGGAATTGTTCCCTGTGAGGGTGCTGAGGTACTGGCACAGGTTGCCCAGAGCAGCTGTGGCTGCTCCACTCCCCGGATCCCTGGGAGTGTTCCAGGCCAGGTTGGATGGGGCTTGGAGCAACCTGGGCTGGTGGGAGGTGCCCCCAGTCTCCTCCCCAACAGCCCTGGGGAGGATTCCCTGTGCCAATCCCCTCTAGCCCTGGGGGGATCCCCTGTGCCCCCACTCCCTCCCAGTCTCGGGCATTCCCCTGTACCCTTCAATCCCCTGGGGGGATCCCCTGTGACCCCAATCTCCCCTCTAACCCCAGGGGATCCCTCGTATGTCCAGTCTCCCCACTCCACCAGCCCCGGAGGGATCCCCTGTGCCCTCAGGGGCATCCCCCTGTACACACAGTCCCCTCCCAATCCCCGGGGGGATCCCCCGTACCCCCCAATCTCCCCGAACCTTGGGGGAATCCCCTATAGCCTCCAATCTCCCGTCTGACCCCAGGATATCCCCTGTACCCGCAGTGCCCGGGGGTATCTCCTGTGCCCCCAGTGTCCCCCACGGGGTATCCCCC
>NW_008655034.1:0-1758 GCF_000695815.1 Acanthisitta chloris
TGGGAAAGCCCCAAGGAAGTTGGGAAAGTCCCAAGAAAGTTCTGGATACCCCAGGGAAGCAGCTGATGCCTAAGGTCCATCCCAAGGCCTGAACACACCCTAAAGCTTGGGAAAAAAATAAAAAATCCCTAGGATTGAAGCAGAGGCCACGAGGAGAACTCAGGCTGTGCCCAGCTGTGCTGGTCCCATGCCCAAAAAAACTAAAAAAAACCCCAAAACCCTGGAAAAAAAAAAAAAAAAGCTGGAGGAGAAGTTCGAGCTGAGGTTATCTGCAGAGGACAAGGAGAAAATGCACAAAAAAAAATAAAATAAAAAAAAAAAAAAATCAGCTGCACATGAGCCAGGGGAGAAGGTGGAGGAGCTGCCAACGGCTCCGAGCGACTCCCCCAGAGCTTCCAAACTTCAAAGGCAACACAAATCTCAGGATTCTCCTGGTGCCACCAGTCCAACATCAGTTCCTTCTCCTTCCTCCCTCTTCCCACCAGGTTTTCCCTCCCTCTGGATTTATGGGCAGGTGCCTGGCTGGGCCCCCAGGAGGGAAAGGAGCAAGGAGAGCTCTGTAAAAACCTTGGGAGGAGGTTTTGTTGTGGTTTTTTGGTTGGTTTGTATTTTTTTTTTCCCTGGGATCAAGCTGGAGGAATGACATCCATCTCCAGGCTTAACTGTTCATCTCTGGCTTCAGCTCCTGCTCCTTCCCCCACACTCAGCTGCAGCTGAGGCTTTTATCTCTCCTCTGAAGATTTTGCCTCTCCTTGCTCAGTTCCAAGGAAAAAATAAAAAAATAAAAAAAAATCAGGAAAAATGCCAGTTGGGTCTTCCCTTAGGTCACTGAGCCACAGCTCAGGGTTGTGTTCCAGCCTGGGATTCATCCTCAGCCAAATCTGGGAGTTTGGGGCAAGTCAAGGTCAAGAAGGAAATCTCTGGATGGGCTAAAATATCTGAGTGAGGAGTTTAATCCATGGGAATTCTCAGGTTGGGCTCAAGGGACCTAAAGGAGAATGTTCAGAGGGGATGGAGGAGCTGGAAAATATATCTAGGATCGGTTTGGGGGGAGCTCAGGGGGGTTGGAGGAGAGAGATGGGATGGAGGAGGAGGTAGAGCTGGAGAAGGAGTGAAAACATATTGTCCTGTCCCAAAAATCAGTGTCCAGAGGAGATGGTTGAGGTGTCTCCATGGGGACACTCCAGGATTGGGGTTGGATTAGGTACCCAAGGGCCTGGAGGAGGAGAGAAATTCCTGAAAATCTGTGAGGACACATTGACCTGTCCCAAAAGGAGAGAAACTCCTGAGAATCTCTGAGGACACATTGACCTGTCCCAAAAGGAGAGAAACTCCTGAGAATCTCTGAGGACACATTGACCTGTCCCAAAAGGAGAGAAACTCCTGAGAATCTCTGAGGACACATTGACCTGTCCCAAAAGGAGAGAAACTCCTGAGAATCTCTGAGGACACATTGACCTGTCCCAAAAGGAGAGAAACTCCTGAGAATCTCTGAGGACACATTGACCTGTCCCAAAATCAGTGTCTAGAGGAGATGGTTGAGGTTTGGCCATGGTGGGACAGAGCTTGGAGCAGCCTGGGCTGATGGGACGTGGGCAGGGCAAGGGGTGGGATGGGGTGATGGTCACTTCCCACCCAAAGCATTCCATGATTTTATCCATTCCAAACCATTCCATGATTCCATCCCATCCATCCACTCTTAAGCACAGTGACATTAGCTCTTCTGCCTCTTTATCCAATATCATCTTTTACTTCTCC
>NW_008655035.1:0-22663 GCF_000695815.1 Acanthisitta chloris
GGCGGAGCGGCCCCGAGTCTGCGCCCGCAGCGCTCCCTGCCCGGCCCCGCTGCTCCCCCACGGGAGGGTCTTGCCCCTCTCGTGGGGTCTCGAGGTTCGCTCGCCTCGCTGCGCTGAGCTCCTTCTGTGAGGTGATGCCAACAGGTCGCAGTGTTCCTCCTCTCCAAGGGATAGCCGTTCCTAAGGTTCTAGCCGCACCTCGTGTCTTCTCGCTGTCCCCAGAGCATCCCCGAGGTGAGAAAGGGATGCTCTGAGGAGTGCGTGGTTGCTGGTGCACCAATGAGTCGTAGAATCAGAAAATCACAGAATCAACCAGGTTGGAAGAGACCTCCAAGATCATCGAGTCCAACCCTACTGTGGTCACTAGCCCATGGCACTAAGTGCCACATCCAGTCTCAGCTTGAAAACCTCCAGGGATGGTGAATCCACCACCTCCCTGGGCAGCACATTCCAATGCCTGAGCACTCTCTCTGTAAAAAATCTTCTCCTAATATTCAACCCAAACCTCCCTGTTTTCTAAGCAAAGAACATGTGTTTTTTAACACCCATCCCTCTTATCCATCTGTCCCACATAAAGCAGGGAGTGTGCCCTGGGGAAGAGATGAAGGAACATGCCTGAGGCCACACCAGGAGCCCATGGCAGAGCCTGGAGCAATTTCCTGAGGCTCAGCCACTGCTTTTGGGCAGCCACACACAGAATCCCACCCTTTATAGCACAGCCATGGACTGACACACTATGAGGACAGCAAGGTTCAGGAGAGGGAACACCAAGCCCACAGTACACAAACCCCACCCCAAATCCTCAACAAGCAGCTGCCACCAGAAAAAAAGCAGAATGCAGGGCCTGAAAAGGACAGGACAGTGAAGGGCAGAACAGAGAAGGGCAAACTGTGACCTCCATGTGTCCCTGCACACAGGCAAGGCCAGGGGGGAGCAGGAGGCATCTGGTCCACCTCTGCCATCTCAGCACCTTCTGTGATCTGTAAGATCCTCTCGTGTGTTTTAATCAAACCAATGAAGCTGCTCCCACATTTACACAGCCAGTTCTTAGCCCAGAGTGATCAATAGCTGGGTGAGGCAGCAGATCTAGCTAATCAAATACGTCATTAGCAGCAAGAGATGGAGGAGCGTCTGTCAGGAGGTGGCAGTGACAGTCACCAGATGGGAGAGTGAGTAAACCTACACCAGGCACTGGCAGCTTTATAAATAAAACTCTTGTCAAGCTCCCAGTGCCTCTCCCTGCAGGTCCCGAGTTTCCCTGTGAAACCTGGGGAGCAGCAGAGGCCTTCGCCCACTCCCAGCACATCTCTCTGTGTTTGCAGCAAGAAAAATTCCTACTGGGAAAACGGATTCATTCTGAGGCTTGCAGCATCTCCCAGAATCTGCTCCTGCATCCTTCACCCCACTTACAGAGGGATTTGGGGGTGGGAGTTAGATCCACTGTACCCTGTAAGAACAGATCAAAGATGCTTCAAAGCTGCTCTGTGGGGTTTTCCCAGCCTTAGGTTCCCCTTACATGGGCTCGTCTCAGCACGTCTGGGGAAAGAAGCCTTTAAGCCAAGTTTTTCTCTACACAGAGGAATCTGGTCAAAGGAAAACGATTGACCCATTTTGCTGCTCTGTTTCCTTTCGTTTCATTCATATTTGCTTTGTAACCTGACCCTTCAGCTATTTCAAAGATAAACAGCCATCCAGAGGAGGCACAGTTTGGGAGCCTCGGGTCCTGGCTTTCCCATGGAATCCTCCTTGCTTACTCACCCGAGGCAAAGGCTGAGCTGGCTCTTCCAGCACGGGCAAGGACAGCCTGGGCTCCCTGGAGCCAGGACAGAGGCCTCACCTCCCTCTGTTTTCCAGCCTGAGGGAGTGACTTGGGATCAGGAGGGTCCTAATGTAATCAGCATGTTGCCCATGAATTTCTCATAGAATCACAGATTGCTTGGAAGAACCTTAAAATTCATCTCATCCCACTCCCTGCCATGGGCAGGGACACCTCCCACTAGCCCAGGTTGCTCCAAGCCCCATCCAACACTTTCAGGGATGGAGCAGCCACAGCTGCTCTGTCCTGTCCAACCCAGTGTCCCACCACCCTCACAGGGAACATTTTCCTCCTAACATGTAAACTAAATCCCTCTTTTAGCTTGAAACCATTGTCCTATCACAAAGTCTCTTAGCACCTTTTGACTAGTTCCAAGATAAATCTGATGCTTGTAGGGAGTTTGTACTTGCCTATTTCAAGCCTTGCTTGTTGCTAAATTTAACCTTTCTCTCATAAAACTCAGTCTTTGCAGACAGATGTCTCATTTTCCTCCTAACATGTAAACTAAATCCCTCTTTTAGCTTGAAACCATTGTCCTATCACAAAGTCTCTTAGCACCTTTTGACTAGTTCCAAGATAAATCTGATGCTTGTAGGGAGTTTGTACTTGCCTATTTCAAGCCTTGCTTGTTGCTAAATTTAACCTTTCTCTCATAAAACTCAGTCTTTGCAGACAGATGTCTTCCTGCCAAGTTAACATATCATTACACCTTTTACTAGGTAAGTGCAATGACAGAATGAATCTTCTCCTGGAGTCTCTAGGAAGCAATAGCTCCTTCAGTGTGAATTTATTAAGAAAGAATTTCTTACAGAAATAACCGAGGAGGGGCAAGGCAAGAAATGCTCAGTGACTATAAATACCTGATTTACAATTCTGTGCTTCTTACAGCAAACCTGGAGAGGAAAAGCTCGGGGAGCCTCGGAGAGGCAGGAGCTCCTGGTTGTAAGGGTTTCACCCAAATGATCCAATCCATGCCAAAGGCAGGACAGAGGTGCCAGGTCCTGTTTGGGGAGGATGGCGAGGGCACAGCTCATCCCTCCAGGCTGCCACGAGGTGGCCCTCGGTCCCCGCGGGACGGAGCATCTCTGGGGTTCCCATCCCACGGGCAGGGACACCTTCCACTCAGAACAAATTGCTCCAAGCCCTGTCCAATTTCTCCTGTATGTCTTTCCCCTCTTGCAGTTTGAACCCATTACTCCTTGTCCTAACGCTACAGTTCCCGATGAAGTGTCAGTCTGATCTTCCTTGAGATGTTTCAGAGGCAGAGGGATGTGAGCCTGGAGCACAGCCAGATCCTTTTCCATCCACCCACTGCTCTCCCCATACATCCCACCGCTTTACACGGCAGAGGAAGAACCACCACATGGGGCCCCTGGCAGCAGCCACCCACCAGATCTGGCTGCTTCAGCTTTTGCTGTCAAAAAAACCCAGAGACATCCCACTCAAAAAATCCCCTAGGAACACCAAACCCAGCAGCAGCACCCCCCACTCCTCAGCCATGAGACAATTCAACCAGATGTGAATGGGAAACTGATTTTTCCCTCTTTCCATTCTCATTTCCACTAGGAATAGCAGCAGGCTCAGCCTTTTTGCATCTACGTGACACAAGTGACTGATCTGCAAACACGGCAGGTAATAAACTAGATTGTTATTTGATTATAGCAGAGTTACCAGGACAAACAGACCATGAAGATTAAGGTAATGATCATTAAGGCTGTGTGCATCCTGTTCTTCTCCCTGGGTGGATTTCTGGGAGCACAAGGCTGGTGAAAATCTATCCTACTTAAAAAATGATAATGCCTTTAAATAATCCCCTGTGCTTTTAGGAGAGGGGTAAGAGAATAGAAAAGATGCTGTTAATCACCATTACGGCTATTAATACCATTTGTAAAGCGATGGGAGGATTGGAATAAGGACAGGAGGTAGCAGTGGAAGTCTAGCACTGAGGTTTTTTCCATCTCTCCGGGAGCTCCAGCTCTGTTCCCAGCAGCTGCTCCACTCTCCCAGGAAACGGCTGCGCCTCAGTGCTTGGAAATGATCCTCATGCATGGTTTGCAAATCTATTTATAAGGCACTGTGGGATCCTTCAGGATGAAAGGAGCTATTCTAACTTGGATTTATTTCCCCAAAAACATAACCACAAATTTTCTCAACTTCATCATTCAGTCGCTTGGTCTCAGACGAGTCTGACCAACAGTGTTTTTATGACCACCCTCTCTCCCAACCCTGCTGGAGTAAGAGATGTTTCTAGGTGGCAATATCAGCCCCATTGCCAAAGATGTTTGCCACTGGTGCCACCCTTCTGCAGCAGCAGCAGGAGAAATGCCCCTTGGCACATGGTGGGAAGAGGCAGCAGCTCCAGGCCAGGATTCCCGTTCGGCAGATTAGCACCCTGCAAGCTCCAGCGTTACTCACATACCCGAGGGGGTTGGCTCCCCCAACCCTTCCTGCTGGACATACTCGAGCTGACACACAGAGCCCATAATTGCCAGACACGTCAGGAAATACTGGTCAGGATTATATCTGTCTGGCTGATGGGGACGAGGATTTTCCTCCTCTTTCCCAGCCAGCCACCTGCCAACACACACTCTGCTCCCTGCGCTCAGCGAGACCTAAGGGATAAACCTCTGGATCCTGAGTGCATCTCATCACCTCGGGCAGTCTCTTCCCCTCCTCAGGGAGCACTTCACACAAGGGAAAAGCACACAACTTAACACACAAAAAGCACACAACTCCCCACCCCAGCACTGACCCATTATGCTATTTTTTTTCTCTACACGGTGATTTTTCCTCCTGGAATCTGGATCCTGAGTCATTGCCCACAAGTTGGTGCCAAATGTACTTCCCTAACTCACAGTCATAAAGCCAACTACTCAGAAATATATAGGTTCTAAAATAAAGTCCAATTGACAAGCAAAACCACAGATTCCCCACCAGGGAAAAGCTAAGGCAAACCTGAGAGGCAAAGCAGCCCCAAGGCCTTGGAGCAAGGGGCAATCAGCATCTCATGTCTAGCCCTCACATCCCTTTTTTCTGACCACAGGTTTATTTTATGGAGTCTCTAAAAAAAATCCACACCAAAATCACTCCAGAGAGGGGACAGGATTTCAGCTCAGGAATCAAGGAGCCTCCAATCATTTGGATAAAAATGTGTCCCTCGTGCAGCCAGTGCTCCACAGCCTCTGGGACACACTGTCCCTGGGCAGCAGCTGTGGTCAGAAGATGAGGGGAGACCCCAGAGCAGGACACAGGAGAAGGATCTTTATACCAGCCCAGGTTGAACCCAACTTGGCAGTGCCCCCAGGAGCCCCAGATGTGCCTTCTCTCTGTGCCACCTCCGAGTGCACTTGCATCTGCTGGCATCCACACATAACCCAGATCCCTGCTGCTCTGCCAGCACAGAGGAGGCATTTGTGTGACAAGATTATGGAGATTAGCTCCGTTAGCATAAGCAGCTCCTGGGCTGGCCCTAATCCAGAGGGACATATGCAGCCCATGAGCTGCTGCTTCCCTGGCTGTCCCCAGGGACCTGGCTGAGCTGGGTGAGACAGTTTTCACCCATCACTCTATGGCAGGGTGGGTACCACGTGCCAGAGGGCACTCCACAAATCCTCCCAGGTCAGCCCAGCTGATGGGATGGCCACACTGGGATGGCTCTTCCAAAGCAGTCACTGGGCTGAGAAGCAGCTAACACTAAGCACAGGGTCCCTGGGACAGAGTTTGCCCTCTGTGTTTTTTGACACAGCCTCTCCAGCTGCTCTGCACAGCAAACAGAAGCAGTGCCAGGGAGCTATAATCTCAAAACACCCCCACACGTGGCAGAAACTGCTCTCAGCAGTCTGCAGGCAAACCTGGGCAGTTACACCTCCCAAAAGGAACAGCTTTACACACCCCATTGCTTGACTTTCACCCACAGAAGGCTCATTGTTGGGAGCACAACTTACCCACCAGCAGAGCCCAAAGCAAAGCACTGGGCATTGGCTGTGGAACAAGCAGAGACACAGTCCTCACCCTCCACAGCAGCAGGAGGACTCCCAGCTATAGGAGAGAGACCAGCAGTGCTGGAGGAAAGCTTCTCCCATGGCAATTAATGCTGTTAATTGGCCTCAGCCAGGCCTCATTAAACCCCAGGCACTCGAGCTGGTAAACAAGGGTGTGTGAGCAACAAGTGTTGCCTGCAAGGAAGGGGGAAAGGGGAGTGTGAGCCATGAGAAGATAAAAATTGTGTGATCTCCTCAACCCCATGGGAAGGTGGTTGAGAAAGCTTGGGAGTGATCATAGAATCATAGAATTTTTGGGGTTGGAAGGAGCTTAAAGCTCATCTCATCCCACCCCAACCTTCCACCAGCACAGGTTGTTCCAAGTCCCATCCAACCTGGCCTGGAACACTCCCAGGGATGGAACAGCCGCCGCTCGGACACTCCCAGGGATGGAGCAGCCACAGCTGCTCTGGACAGTCAGTGCCAGTGTCTCAGCACCTCACAGGGAAGAATTTCTTCCCAATATCCAATCTTTTTCAGTTTCAAGCAATTCCCTCTTGTCCTGTCACTGGGCACAGAGTGACCCCAGAGCTGGTCATGCTGAGGGGTCAGCACTGGTGTGAGGAGCCACAACTGGGGTGCAGTGACCTCCACAGCCTCTACTCTGGGTCAGGGACTTGGGAGCAATACAAGAGGCATCAGTGGCTCCCCCTGAGCCTCCCACCCCACGGGCACAGCCCTCACCACCCCGTGTGAGTGCCAGTGGTGCTGACAGGGCTTTATCAGGGTCTCTGCGTAGAGTGGAAAAACACTTGGGCCACCAAGCAACAGGCTAAAAGTGGCCGAGGTCAGGGCAAGCAGCTGCTGGAGCCGTGCTGGAAGGACTGAAACCACCACATCCAGCCCAGCGTGCTCAAACCAACAACACGAGATTACATTGCAGCAGGCTGGGCCTGGCACGCAGAGCCAGCCAGAAATAAATCTGTTTGTGTAGCAACTGAGAACACAGCAACAGCAGCTAGGTGAGATGTAACCCTCCTGTGGGTTTGGGATTTTTTTTTTTTTTTTTTTTTTTTTTTGGAGGCTAGGAATATTTATTTCTTTGGGTGGAAGAGATTTGTTTATGTTTTATAGGGTTTATTTTTTTGTTTAGAGTGTGCTGTAGTGAGGTGTTTCCATACAGGTCTGGGATTCCCTGGCCTCAGCAGCATCTGTGTTGTCCTTTCATGTGCCACAGGTTTTTGGATGCACCAAGAGGTACTGGCTACAGCACAAGGCAGAGCCAGCAGGATGCAGGCAAAGTTTAAACCAGGTATATGCCAATACTCAGAAGACAAAACCTACATTGCTGTGTGCTAGTCCTTTCCCAGCTGTTATCCCACCTTAGAGGCAGGAAAAGTGAATCTGAAGTGACTTGAGCTTCTTCTTAAGCTCAGGATGCAGCACTGTGCCAACTCATCCCTGCAGTGACAGGATCTGGGTGGACAGAGAAATTTCCAGGACCAACAGATAGAAAACAGGGCAGATGGGCTGATAAGTGTGTCCAGTTAGATACTACATAAGAAAATCACTGTCTTGCAAGCATAGAGGGAAGGTCAAAGTCACCCTGTGGCTGAGAGAGCAGGGACAAACCTCCCACCACTGCCATCCCTGCTGCTGGCAGTGCTCAATCCCCCAGCAGTGCCACGTAGGAAAAACTCTGCAAAAGGCTTCCAGGAGGTTTAGAGACAGGGAAAGGAAGGAGGAGCATGCCTGGAGTGGGGCCCACCCAAAGCTGCATTGTTGTGGCCCTGTGGGAAGGTAAAGCATCTTTCTGTAATGCTGCCAGTTCATAGAAAGGGCCATGGAATGAGCCCAGAGCCTGACAAAGCAGCTCATAAAGGCCAATTTATCTGCTCTGTGTAACTAGACCAAACGGTGTGGATGATCCATGTGAAGCTCTGCTTTTAGTTTAACAGGGGGGGAAAAAGTCAGCAAAGAATATTTATAAAGGTTTGTGTCATTCTTGTGCATTTCCCATCACATGAGGATGTGTCAAAGGATCATGCTTAGTCTTGCAAGTGCTTGAAGAGGGGTCTGGAAATAGTTATAGCAAAGCATGTGACCCACTAGAGCAGGGAAAAGAAGAAGAAAATCCACCTTGGAGGCTTTCTTTTACCCTCTGCCAGCTTATTGCTTCTCCTAAAAGCACCACCAGTGCCCCAGGAGTGAGAAAGGAGAGGATGAGGGAGGTAAAATGCTCTGCAGATGGAAGTGCAGCCAGACTGTGTCACCAAGTCCTCAGCAGCTCAGCTCCACGCAATTGTCACTGCAAAAACATCCTGAATCAGCACCAGCTGGCTGGAAAATGAAAGCTGGGCTGTTTGCCTCCCTCTTGCACCTCCCAAAATAACCAGCAGCTTCCCCCAACCACACACACTCTCTCACCTTCCCCAGCAATCAGTGACCAGTGGGAGCTGCAGGCAGCGTGTCCAGTTCCATCCTCCCAGTGCCCCTGCAAGAAACTGGGTTAAAGGGACATTTTTGAGGCTCATCAGGGTGTAAATGTCCAGAAAGTGCTGGAAAACACAGTTATCCCCTCCCAGTGCCTGGTGTTCAGTGTGGAGCTACAGGGCACTCCCAGCAAAGAGGCAAAATCTTCTTACACCACCCCATTGTTTCCAGTTTTATCTCCACCTAAGGTAGTGAAGCACAAAAAAGTGAGCAGCACATTTCTTCAGGCACCTTCAGAAGGAGCTGCACAAGCCCTGGGAGCTGCACATCCCCAACCCCTTTCTGTCCCAGGCCAGACAAGAGTCAGAAGCATCAACAGCAAACTGTGCCAAAGGCTGAGCTCCACACAGGAAAAGAGCAATGAAGGGAATTGTGAAGGGGATATCCAGGGGATCTATGGCTCAAGTCTCAGAGATTCAGCCTGAGACAGAAAATGATCCCTCTCTGCCTGCACATATCCATCCTGTGCTTGTGGCTTCGAGAGCAGAGACCTTGTGGTGTAAATGACTTGCACGACCTTTGCTGTTTGATGACTTTACAGCTGGCTGCTCCCACCTCCAACAGGATTCCATTTATGCCATCCATCACCAGCACCTGCTGGAGACACTGGCAGCTCCCACCAGTGACTGGCACCTGGTGCTGTGGCAGGACACAGGACACACACACACAGCTCTGGAGTTATCCCTGCTCTGCACAGCCCTGGGTGGTGCAGGATATGGACAAGGATCTTGGATATCATCTGTCAGACCTGTGATAGCATTGAGCAAAATCCTGTTGTCCTCTCCTTCTCATCAGAATGAGCTCTCAGGCTCCTCCAGAGCATGGCAGGATGGGAATCATTCTTGCAATTCTTTTTTCCTGCCCTACAAGCTCATCCTCCACGTGGCTGCTCACCATGAAGCCCTTGAGAGCCACCAGCAAAACTCCACTCCCCCAGTGACTTCTTGGGTAGGATTTCTTGCATTTCCGTGGCCAGAGCAGCAGCCCCACAGCCAAAAAAAAAAAAAAACCAAACACCCAGGGCAAGACCTGGCTGTGTAATTCCTCATCTGGAGATCCTCCTGCTCCCAGCCTCCTTCCCTCACACACCTCCTCTGATATGTTCTCAGAGGGAACACAGGGAAGAAACTCTTGCTCTAAACAGGGAAGAAACTCTTGTTCAACCCAACCTGCTGTAAACCCAAAGTCTCTGCTCTGTGCAACAGCCTCCAGCAGTGAGAGCATCCTGGGGGGGCTCATCAGGCATGTGCTTTATTGCTTTCAATCCCTTCTCAGCTATGCTTAATTACACTTAATTATTATAATCATGCTCTTTGCCTTTCCTACCTACAACCCACTTGCCCAGGAACACAATCTTTTCCAAAACGCCTCTCTGCTTGGAAAGCCAAATTCCAGCGTTTCCGAGCTGGTGGGAGGAATGCAAACCCTTACATGGCTCCTCAGAGAGAGGCTGGGGAGGTTCTCTGGCATCTTTAGAAAGCTCCTCTCAGCGGGTAAGAATGGCCAGACTTAATTCGGGCAGCTATTCCATCCCCGCAGACAAAGGAGCCAAGCTGGAGCACACTTAAGGAACAATTATTTAAATCCCTGTCAAAAGAGGGGAAGGAAAAAGCCATTGGAGTGCTCGTGCCAGCAATCCCATCTCCCTGCAAGGAGCCACATCCCAAATTCTCCTTATAAGTTCAGCTTTCACACATGCCTCTGGGCACAGCTGTCTGCATCTGCACCCACTGGATCTCTGCACATTTATCTGCATCCACTGGATCCCTACAGGTTTATCTGCACCCACTGGATCTCTGCACATTTATCTGCACCCATCAGATCCCTGCACATTTATCTGCATCCACTGGATCCCTGCACCTTTATCTGCACCCACTGGATCCCTGCAGGTTTATCTGCACCCATCAGATCCCTGCAGAAACATTCACCATTCCTGTACAAACACTGGGGAGAGGGATGTGACCCAGAGAAACATCTACTCTATAGCACATGTGCTTTGTTCAAAGCTTTCCTGTTCAAAATTCTCGAGTGAAGAGAGTAATCTTCAGAGGCAAAAGCATTGCTGAGCATCTGTGTATGTGGCTGTCCTAAAAAGTGTTTGTAAAACCCATTAGGCTAATTTGACAGGAGGAAAGAAAACAAACCCCAAGCTGCCTACCACTCATTCATCGCTTCTGCCACGGAGAGCTGAGTTTATAAAAAGGATTGGATGAATCATACCAAGACTAGCACTAATAGTTTGCTTGGTGATGCTCAAAGAAAACTGAATTACAGGCAAAATTCACCTCTTTGGGCCACAGAGCCTTGAGCCACAGCTGTGAGAACAGGAGCTGCAGAGGTCCTGGCAGGGAGAGCACAGCAACATCCTGCACATGGGGAGTGCAGGTATCATCAGGCCTTTGTACCATTAGTCACTAGAAAATTAATTTTTCCATCGAGAAATCACATTGATTAATCACAGAATCATAGAGATTGGGTTGGGTGGGAAGGACCTTAAAGCTCATCTAGTTGTACCCTGTGCCATGGGCAGGGACATCTTCAACTAGACCAGGTTGCTCAGAGCTCCATCCAGCCTGGCCTGGAACACTCCCAGGGATGGAGCAGCCACAGCTTCTCTGGACAACCTGTGCCAGTGCCTCAGCACCCTCAGTAAAGACTTTTTCCTTAATATTCCATCTAAACTCTTCCAGTTTGAAGCCATTTCCCCTTGTCCTGCCACTGCAGTAAGTAATACTGGCTAGAACACACCCCACGAGGGACAACAGGCCAGACCTCAGGTTTCTCCCCATGCTCTGGCTCTCTGTGCAGACACAGGTTTTATTGACACCCTTTAGCCAGGCAGGATGATGTGAACACAGCTTTGGTATCAGATTCCCTTGGCTCCTCAGCTGGCAGCAAACAGAGCTTCCCCTCCCAGCTCAGACAGAATTTGGGATACAATACCTTATCGTGTTACATCAACAAGCATTACAGCATGGGAGATCAGCTTATTTTTTTAAGCTGAGGTGCTGTGCCTGAGAAAAGGCCACTGAGCCATGCAAACCTCTCACACAGCCTGTGCCACAGCAGCTGTGGCAGAGTGAACACAGAGCTGCACCTCCACATAGACACACACCAAAGACACGCAGAGAGCACTGAAATATCTGCATGCACTTATTTGGTTACTATTTGCAGGTTGCAAACTTGTTCAAAGTCAAATATTTGCCATTCACCAACGTTAAAACAAGGAAAAGAATCCCCTCAGTGCTGTCTGCAAACTCTGTGTGTGTAACAGACATTGTCTAATCACACAGGTCATAGCTAGAGACCTTTTATTGCAGCATGATTTCATCTTCAAACCATCCCAATATCCACTTGTGTACAGTAGGTTACCCATTTATAGCTTTCTAATAAAAGCAAATCTTCCCTAAGTGGCTGTTACTGGATTTCTCCTCTCAGCCTGGGGATAAGCAGGATCCTGGGCTTTAAAATATCTCCATTGGGCTGAATAAGAAAGTGACAACTGAAGAATGCCATGGCAAAACTTTGGTGTGTTCTAATTACAGCACTGTTAACGAGAGGAACATTTGTCAGGCCACAGCATTCGTCACGTTTAGCACAGACACAGGAGAGTGAGTGTTTTCTCCTCCTCTCGAAGATGCCACTGGAGGTTGTGTCTGGCAGCACAAGGAAATAACTAATCCCTCTTTTTCTCTTTTTTAATCAAGGACTTTTAGGAATTTGCACACTTTACTTCTACAGAAAATGATGTATTTATTTGCCTGTGAAAACAACCCAAAGTACAACTCGAGGAACTTTCTGCTCGTTACATCCAGATACATCATTTGAGACTTATTTCTCCAGAAGCTCCTTCATTAACTCACATGTCCCTTCCATGTTTTCCACATTCCACCTCAGCACAACATGAGTAACACAAAGGCTAAGCTGTAAATCCTGGAGTGGTTGACATTCAGTATGAACATCTGCAATGTGTAAGGAACCCTCAGAGCAAGTTGCTTGCACCAAGACAGGCAAAGGCTGGTAAAATCATAAGGCACAGAGCAGTGTAGAAGGATCACAGGGTGTTCTTGTACAACACAGAGTGTCTGAGCCAGGGAAACTATCTGCAGGAATTGGCTTGGATTGAAGTCACTGCACCCTGCGAGTCCAGGACAGTCTTCACCTACCACACTCTCTGAGGAATCACAGAATCATAGAATCAATCAGGTTGGAAAAGACCTCAAAGATCATCAAGTCCAACCCTACTGTGGTCACTAGCCCATGGCACTAAGTGCCACATCCAGTCTCAGCTTGAAAACCTCCAGGGATGGTGAATCCACCACCAAAGGAGCCACAGACTTCACACGGTGCAGTGGGAGTTACAAACCTGGAAGGAATCAGTGGCATTTTAGAACGTGAAGGCTCTTTTGTGGGCTGTAGGAAGTGTTTACATTTCCCCAAACCTTTATCCAATTAATAAAACATAATAATCAGGTGGTGCCTGGGACCTTCTCACTCTCCACGACTCCAGCCAGGAGGTGCAGCAGGTTGGGGTCAGGATCTGCTCCCAGGGAACAGCCTCAAGCTGTGCCAAGGGAGGTTCAGGTTGGACATCAGGAGGAATTTCTCCATGGAAAGGGCTGTCAGGCATTGGAACTGCTCAGGGAGGTGGTGGAGTCACATCCCTAGGAGGTGTTCAGGGAATAACTGGACATGGCATATGTTCTGTGGTTCAGTTGACAAAGTGGTGATGGGTCACAGGTTGGACTCGATGATCCTGGAGGTTTATTCCACCCTAAGTCCTTCCATGATTCTGAGAAACACTAAGTA
Source organism: Acanthisitta chloris (assembly GCF_000695815.1). Lineage (NCBI taxonomy): Eukaryota > Metazoa > Chordata > Aves > Passeriformes > Acanthisittidae > Acanthisitta > Acanthisitta chloris. The sequence continues at coordinate 13,099 of NW_008655035.1, forward strand.
CAAAAACACACTGTCCAGTTCCCCAAACTGCCACAGCTCTGAGCACTCCCCACATGCAGAACCTGCAGGTTTTTCCATTAAAGTCCCTGAGCACAGTGTGTTTGGACTCTCCCTGGATGCCTCACACAAGCACCGCAGATCTTTCCATATTATTTTGGCTCTCCACTTCCACAACAGCATTAAACCTTGGCAGGCAGGGGATTTGTATCAATCATTTCAGCAGAGATCTCTGGGTGCAGCATCAGCCTTTTGTTTGTGTGCCTGGGATTAGCAAGACATTGCTGAGATCATCATGTATATGTTTCACAGCCAGAACAGCTATTAGTATTAAACAAGGAAAAAAAACCCCAACAAACCCAGAAGAGCTGCAGCCTGCAGTGAGCAGCTCTTTAAACAGGACCCTAAGCTACTTTCAGTGGTAGTTTTAAAGGTGATCATTGCAAAGAACCTCAATGGATAAATTGCTGCAGCAGGAGGAGAAGAGGGGACAGACTCAAGCTCTGCCAGGGGAGGGTTAGGTTGGATCTTAGGAAGAGATTTTTTTAGGGAGAGAGTGCTCAGGCATTGGAATGTGCTGCCCAGGGAGGTGGTGGATTCACCATCCCTGGAAGTTTTTAAGATGAAACTAGATGTGGCACTTAGTGCCATGGTCTAGTAAACACAGTAGGGTTGGACTTGATCTTGGAGGTCTTTTCCAACCTGGTTGATTCTGTGATTCTATGACCTGTTTGCACAGCTCTCAGCACACCAACACTGCTCCTTCTGCCAGGCTCCACCACCTTTACAGACTTTATACAAAGTGCTTTTCCAGGCCTCTTTCCCACCAAGCTATTGCTCCTGAAAGGTTCTTTTCTCCTCACTCACCACATACATTTTGCTAAAGAAATGTAGAGGGCAGAGGAAGAAGAAGAATGTTTCTACCTTTTGAAAAGAAGTGTCAAATCTATTACAGATTCTACTAAAATCAGTGGTGTCTTTTGCCACATCCAAATCCACTTCCCTGGCTCTCCCTTCAAACCAAACTCCCCTCAGCCAAGCACAATAAGCAACACCAACCCTGTGTTATTCTGGAGTGGCCCATGAACATGCCACACCTGTTGGTACTGCACACATAGACTCTTAGTTTATGATTGTTACTAAGCTTCTTGAAGTGGCACTTGTAAAACAAAAAAAACTCAAACAACTATGGACACCAGAACTTTAGTTTAGCCTCCTGTGAACTTCAGTTTAGAGAAGTTTGGAGAAGTTTGGCTCTGCCTGACTTTTTCCACAGGCCTCCACCACCCAGCACTTCCCCAGTGCTGCACCTAACAGGAGACAGAACACAGCCCTAACTGCTGGGAGGGAGAGTCTCACCCCAAACATGTGCTCCCCTTACCTTCCAAATCACCCTGGGAACTCCTGTTTGCATGCTAAGAGTCTTCTCACTTCAGCACTCAAAACCTGCTACAGAAAAAGCCATTCAGATTAAAACCTTCTGTTCATAAAACTCTACATTGTATTTAACCCTGTGCTCAGGCACTTGGCAAGGGAGCAGATGATTTGGGGAATGGATTCAGGCTATGAGGATGTAAGAACTGACAACCCAACAAGCTGTGCTGTTGTCACGACAGGTCACACCACCTTGGCATATTCTTGGAAGAGAAGGGAAGAGGAAATACAAGCTCATGTGTTTCAAGAACATTTTCTCTCTCTCTGAAAGGCCTCAAGGAATACAGTTGGGAATAAAGCATTTCTCCCCAACAACATATTTTCATTCAGATCCACCAGTTCCTGCACCTGATCAGCCTTTCCTGGTTATGTTTTTACAATTAGGATTGGATTGCACAGATGATATTTGGATTTCAGAGCACACTCCCCATTATTCACGTGTGTTCCCCTCTCCCTCATTTCTAGTTATACTCCTGAGCCTTAAGAACTTTGACTTGTCTGACAGGGGTGGCATGTTTGCATTTTATTAAAAGAGCTTCAGGTAACTCCAGGGAATTCACTCTACACAAAAAAAAAAAAAAAGAGATCATTGTTTTTTTCAATGAGCAGAATCTCAAACAGGTATAGAAATCAGCTCTTGAAGTTCAACACTTTTGTTTTGGGAACAACACAGGAAAAACAAACACACACACACCTGGCAGAACTGTGGCTGAAATCTGAGCTCCAAAGAAACATATGATTGAATCATTAGCCCTGAACAAACTGGTTCATACTTGGGATGGACCAGCCCTGGTCTCTAATTCCTGGGATGGACCAGACCAGCCCTGTAATTTCTGGGATGGACCAGCCCTGGGCTCCAATTCCTGGGATGGACAAGCCCTGGTCTCTAATTCCTGGGATGGACCAGACCTGATCTCTAATTCCCCCCCTCCCTTTCCATAGACTTTTAAGGGGATCAGCAAGTGTTACAGAAATTAGTTTTATTTATATATCTCCTATGTTTCATGGAATTTTTACACTCCTTTAAAATCTTCCCACCTCTTTTCTTTTCCAACACCAAATCCCTTTGGTGTCTACATCCCATGGTATAATTTAAAATCTCGGGATAAGGAAAAAGCAGAGCAATAAAATCCTTCCAACTTCAGCAATTTGCATGTTCCTGCTGCATTACCTTAATGCATTTGTGCTTTTGACAAGAGATGTAAAAACTTTCCCCCAGGATAAAAAGATTTAGTTGGAGAGGACTGAAAATGCTTATTTTAAATCAAGTTCCTTTGCTGTCTGAAGTAAAAAGGATCTGTTAAACCGTGATAAGGAAGAGTTGGATTTCTAAACCAGCATTTTTAAACAGCACATCTGTCCTTGTACCCACCAGCTGAGGTGACCTCCCCAGCAGTGGAATCTGCACCACGGTGTGAGTGAAGCAACTGGATAAAGTTAGCCCTTAAGTGTGACCATTTTGGCTCAACAGCCAAGATTTAGCCTCTAATGAAAAGGAACTCCATTAAAACCCTCTGCATTTCATTTCCTTACACATCACGGACACACAGTTAAAATCCAAGGGATGTATTTTGGAAATCCATCACTCCCCACTAGCTGACCAGTTTGGGAAGCACAGTACAAAGAGGTATAGTGCTGACAGAGTCGGTGGTCAAATTAGCCCTCAGCTTGTTGGCAACTCCAACCACAGGAGGCAACTTGGAACCTATTCCTTGGAAGGAACCTGTGTAGCTAGAAATCCGTTTGGGGGTTGGTTTATCGGCGCTGGAAGCTTTGGGCGTTCGTTTACAAATCCAAGGGTGCCTCAGGGCTTGACTCGGAGTCATGCGTAGGGCAGGATCCCAGCTGAGGCATTCCTTCAGGAAGTCTATGAACAAGGGATCATCACAGCCCTTCAGTGCTGTCACCCAGTCCTTGTTGCCAGGAGCTCCCCGGAGCTTCCCGCGGCGCGAGCGGCTCCCGGTGAGGGTCACTCTCCCGTCCACGTGCGTCGTCACCGTGCAGTAACGAGGGTGACCCTTGGAGTTGATGAAGTTCTTGGCTCGCTTGGATTGATCCAAGAGCTTCTGAGGTGGCATTCCAAGAAGTTCCATCATACAAGCCAGTTGGTCTCCCTCATCCTCGCCGGGAAAAAGAGGGTAGCCAGTTAAAAGCTCCACCAGGATACAGCCAAAACTCCACATGTCTATGGGCATCCCGTAGCGACTGCCCAGGATCACCTCCGGCGCCCGATAAAAACGAGACTGGATGTATGTGTAGACTCTTTGGTGTTCAAAACAGCTGGACCCAAAATCTATAACCTTGATTCCACTCCTCCCTTGCTGTTTCAGGAGGATGTTTTCCGGCTTCAAGTCACAGTGGATGATTTTGTTCCTATAAAGAGCATCCAAGCACTGCAGGATGGAGTGAGCGAACTTGCGCACCAGCTGGATGCTGAAGCCCTGAAACTTGTTCTTTTTGATCAGCTCGTACAGGTTCATACTCAAGAGTTCAAAGGTCATGCAGATGTGATTCCGAAAGGTGAAGCTTTCCAGCATGTGAATCACATTCATACTGCCTGTTTTATCCTGTTTCTTCAGGTGCTCCAGGATACGGATTTCCTCCGCGGCTTGGCGGTGGAACCTCTTCTCGTTACGAACCATCTTTAAGGCCAAGTGTTGGTGGAGTTTGTGATCATAGACTTTAGCAACTTGTCCAAAACTGCCCTTGCCAATGATTTTGAGCACTTCATACCTGTAAGCAAGGTGGTCGTGGGGCACGTGGATGTAGCTGCCTTGGTCGTCGTCGTACCCACCGTTGTTGGGACCCCCAATGACTCCTTGTCTCTTCTTTGCAGTTGGACCCACAAAGTAAATCTCGGAGAAATTGAAGATCTCTTGCTGTTCATAAGCAGATAATTGGTGTTTGAACTGTTTGATAGCTTGTTCTGGAGCTTGGGAAATGGCTTTAGGTGGTTTAGAGGAACCACAACCACCTTTAACAGTGCTTAGGCTCTCTATGAGTTTGTCTTTTGCCAGGGCAGGAAGAGCTCTCTCTGTACTGGTGACTCCTGCAGACTGGTGAGTGCTGCTCCTTCTGTTCCCAGAGTCCTCAAACAACTGCTCTACCTGATTTCCAGTCAGAGGATGATCCTTCATTATGACTTTGTTGCTAGAAACCTACAGAGAAAACAAAAAAAACAGCACTTGAGCTTATCTTTTAAAGCACAAACTCAATACCACGTACACCGAAACCAGCAACACCAAAGGGGAACAGATATAAAATGCTGGAGTAAAGTTACAAACACAGGGTACACAAAGAGAATGCAACTCACTGCAACAACCCTTGCACAGATGTAGTGTGTTTTTACTCCATAAAGGGAAACCCTAGACAGCCAAACACTCCAACAAGGACACAATACCTATCTCGAGTCAGCAAACAGCCAGGGAACAGCTATGTTTAGCTCTAACTGTGGGTGCAGCAGCACAGCCAACGACAGATGCAGCTTGCACCTGTCTGGAAGAGGCAGTGTAACGTGAACGTGCAGAGAAGTGGCAGAAATATTGCACAGACAAGTTGCCAAAGGAAGACACAGAAATGCCAGGGGTGACATATGGCTGGTGTGACCCAGCAGAAGGAGGACAGGGCAGGACAAGACAATCCATCCTTTGAAATAAAATAAATGGGGTTTATCTACAACTGCCTGTGAAGTCATAGAGAATCGTAGAATGCCCTGAGCTGGAAGAGACCCACGAGGATCACCCAGTTCAACTCCCTCCCTGTACAGGACAGTCCAAGATCCCACCCTGAGCCTGAGAGTGTTGGCCAAACACTCCTGGAGCTCTGTCAGCCTTGGGGCTGTGCCCACTGCTCTGGGATCTCTTCAGTGCCTCGGGGGGAATAACCTGGTCCGGATATCCAACCTAACCCCGTTCCAGTGCCCAAACACCTCTGAAGGGGGGAACCTTCTCCTGATATAGAATCATAGAATCGACCAGGTTGGAAAAGACCTCCAAGATCATCAAGTCCAACCCTACTGTGGTCACTAGACCATGGCACTAAGTGCCACATCCAGTCTCAGCTTGAAAACCTCCAGGGATGGTGAATCCACCACCTCCCTGGGCAGCACATTCCAATGCCTGAGCACTCTCTCCCTAAAAAATCTCTTCCTAATCTCCAACCTAACCCTCCCCTGGCAGAGCTTGAGTCTGTGCCCTCTTGTCCTGCTGCTGGTTGCCTGGGAGAAGAGACCAACCCCCACCTGACTCCAACCTCCTGTCAGGGAGTTGTGGAGGGTGAAAAGGTCTCCCCTGAGCCTAACCCTCCCCTGACACAGCTCCAGCCATTCCCTTGGGTCCTGTCACTGGTCACCAGAGGGAAGTGAGAGCTGCACAACTATCCATAGACAGATTTGGAAGCTTTTACTAATCAAGACTATCTCCTACTCCAGCTCAGCTGGCAGCAGTGTGTACCCACTGCCTCTCCCTGCCCCTGAAATGAACCCAGAGAAGATGAGACACACAAAGGAACATTTCCAAGCTTGTCCTTTTCACATTCTACTCAATGCTGAACTCCTTGGATGTCAGTTCCCTACCAGAACAACAATCATTCCCTTTTCTCCTTGCTGCCACTCGGTGCTGATAGGTGTTGTCTCACCCCATGCACCACTGAAGCCCTGCCTGGAGTAGCAACATCTGTTTCCCATTTTGTCCTTTAATCTAAAAATAAAGATTTCAGACACATGCCAAACCGAATCCCTGAAAACCAAAATAACTACAAAAAATATAAATAAACCTGCAGACCCACAGCAATAAACCCAAATTCCTTTTTACTTACATCCAGTCCAACATCTCAGCACGGTCAGTAAATAAGAGAAGTGAATGTTCTGGCCAAAAACAACTACACACATCTCTTAAAAAGAGTCTGTTTGTTGGTGCTGCCTTGAAATGTTAGTTCTTGTGAGCAAGCCCCAAAAAATAGGCATTTCCTGCAGCAAGTCAGTCCTTATCAATGGTGATGAGGGGCCCTTGGATATATCCTGCTCAGTTTCACTCCTCTGTGTCCTATCAGCCCCAAACTGCAGTGCAGTGGGACAGACAACGCCTTGCCAGAGTCTTAAACACAAACAACACAGCCCAACCCTGGAACTCAGCACAAACGCCTTTTTCTTGGAGCTTGGCTGAACCTCCCAGATAAGAAAGACTTTTTTAAAGACTCTTCAGTCCCACAGACCCAAACAGCAAGTTTACAAACAAACAGAGAGGATAAGGACAGAGCCAGGTTAAGCACTTAGTTAAATATTCTCCAGGCAGGAGGAATTACAACTGTGCCCGTGCTGCTGTTCATAGCAAACATTTTGTACCTTTGAATCCCTAAATAAAGAAGGAATTCATTATTCCATGTATCCTGGCAGGGTTTCTTAGGGAAGGAACTATGGCTTTGGATTTCAGATCTGACTCAACAGTAGTAAGGTCTCAATTTTCATTCTTAGAGGACTCCCAAAATCATTTGCCACATGATGGTGAGACACAAATATAGATCCATCTTCACTTGAACCCAGCAGAGCTGCACCCAAAGTCAGATGACTTCTGAGACACATCAGATTTATTTCAGCAGTTTCTTTAACAAATCACAGGCTCCACAGGTTTGGGATTATTGATAGAGGTAAGAAATCAGCCTGACACCAGTGGCTCTCACAAAATCTCATTTGAATTGACAAGGAACCAGTGAATCCAACTCCTACACAACTGGTTTGGCAAAAGTGCATCAGATATTGTCTGAAAATATGTATTCTCAAAGCAGAGAGACTCCTGCTCTCTCCCAGCTCAGCTGAAGCAATGGGCAGGACTCCTCAATTCTCACATAACATTACATGGCAACACAAAATTTCTGCAGGGGAGCTAAGTATCACTTGAATCCTGACACTTTCCAGTAAAATAGAGCTTCATGATTTTCACCCTCAGCTCCTGCTTGCATGATACCCCTGAGGTTGTGTGTTATTGATGTATGATCATGCAAAACTGGCCATGTTACAATCCTTCATCTCACCTTAAGAAGTTAACACTTCAGGGACAAAACATAGATGAAGATACAGCAGTGAAACAAAATATTCACAGTCACATTTGTCTGTAAATGGAGAGTTGCATTCGACTGACTTGTGTTATGAACAGCTGAAGTTATACCATTAAACACTGCAGTGGAAACGTTCCCACATCCCTGCAAACAAAAAACCCAACCCACTACTCTACTCTTCAAACTCTGAATTCCTTCTGCTCTCCCTCAGCATTGCCAAAAAGGGAAAACACAGCCCCAGTCCCTGAGCAGGCACAGACCAAATATCTGTTGCAATGAAACCCCACAAAGTGATGATTTTCATCTTACTCAGGGAAATGCCCAGTTTCACTTTTTAGAGAGTTTTTTTGAGCTTAAGCTCCTTCCCTAGTGCCAGAACTCCACAAGAGCCAAACCCCATCTAAAACCCATCTAAAGGAGAGATCAGTGTACAAAAGCACAACTAAATGTGACCATCACTGCTCTGCTGGACTAGTTCAAGGGGAGATCTCCCAACACCACATCTGCTGAGGGAACACATAAAACCATAGAATTGATCAGGGTGGAAAAGAGTTCCAAGATCAAGTCCAACCCTACTGTGGTTACCAAACCATGGCACTAAGTGCCACATCCAGACTCATCCTGGAAACCTCCAGGGATGGTGAATCCACCACCTCCCTGGGCAGCACATTCCAATGCCTGAGCACTCTCTCCCTAAAAAATCTCTTCCTAAGATCCAACCTAACCCTCCCCTGGCAGAGCTTGAGTCTGTGCCCTCTTGTCCTGCTGCTGGTTGCCTGGGAGAAGAGACCAACCCCCACCTGACTCCAACCTCCTGTCAGGGAGTTGCAGAGGGTGAGAAGGTCTCCCCTGAGCCTCCTCTTCTCCAGGCTGAACACCCCCAGCTCCCTCAGCCTCTCCTCATAGGACACAGCCCTGGTGAAGAAGTGTTAACACCTTCAGGCCAGAAAGAGCTATTTTGGCAGCAAAGTGGCAATTAATGCCCAAGTTTTCAGAGCAGAAAGATACTTTTGTAAGGTGTTTGGCAGCCATGCAAAGCCATACTGCTCCTTCTGCTGTTTCCAGGTACTTATTCAGGAGGGAAACTAAAATGGGAATGTGCAGAGGTAAAGCAAAGCGTGTGTGGATTTCCCAGTGCACAGGGTGACACAGCAGAGCACCTCAACCCTGGCTGAATGAAGTCCCTTGATGAAAACAGGACAGTAAGTTGGGATTCCTGAGGCTGCCAGCAAGTTCTGCCTGGAGCACAGCACATCATTTTTATGCTGAGGGAAAGCAACGAGGTTAATAAAACCCCTACAAAGCTGCACCATCCCCCTCGTTAAACTGATTCTCCACAGGGAGATCCTCTGACTCCTGGAGAGCTCTCACTGCCACACAACACAACACAGACGACTTGTAAGTACTCACATTAGGTCTTGCAAGGGGAGGAAGTCTCGAGGGGCTGCGTTCTTCACGTGCAGGCTCCTGGTATCTAAACTCATCTATCCTCATATAGGAGTCATATAATCCATCCCCAAACCTGGCTGGAAACGTCCCATACACAAACCAGTTAGTCACAACAGCTCACGTGGATGGGGACTGAGTCAAAACGCTGAAAATCACCTCCCTTAGCACATCTGAGCCTGTAAAACCACCCCTTCTCCCCCAGTTATTAAACAATCTCGGGTTTAACTGCATTTTAATACCGCCAAGCCGTCGGGAAATCCTAATTCCCGATACTTTTCATTTAGAGCTTCCCTTCTTCTAATCAACTTTTGCATGGCAAAAAGAAACATTAACCATCGCACTCCCCGTTCCCCCCTTAAGCAGGATAATCCCCAAACGAGCAGAAAACGAGCAAAAAACGCTTAAAACCACTTGATAGGGACTATCCCTTCGAGCGGGTTAGCCTTTAAAAATGAGACGTGGGAATTAAGAGACGGGGAAGAAAAAGGGGGAAAAAAAAAAATAAAGGTGGAGTCGCTGTTGGAGGATTATCAACTTCAAATCGCGACGGAGCCAGCGCAGGAGAATGACCCGTGGGGGGACCCTGATGGCCCCGAGACCCGCGGGACCCTCCGGTTCTGCCCCCCGGGACCCC
>NW_008655036.1:0-7049 GCF_000695815.1 Acanthisitta chloris
TCTTTCCCAACCCCTTCCCAAATTCTCTCCGCTGGGAGATTTTTAAAGTTCCCTCAGCTGCTGCGCTGGTTTTGCCTTCAGCCTGCTCTTTGTGAGGATGTCGGTCGTATAGGGCTTGCTGTAGGCACAAAACGCAGCATTCTCCTCCCCACACCCCCCCACCACCCCGGAGCCGGCGACTAGGATGGAAATTAGGAGCCGAGTTAGTTTAGTTGAGGATCTGTGAGGACGCCTGGGAAGGCTTGTTATTAAGCTATGAATGACTTCAGAGCTCAAGTCAGATGGAGGTAACTGCAAGAAAGTTAACACACAAACGTCAGGTTGGATTACTCGGAGCGTTTGGCGACGGCGGTTTGTGATGCTCTGAGCACGGTGGCTATTGTGCTGTACCTCCAGCACAAGGCAGACGTCCCTCTGTACCAGCCTAATGTGACAATTGCTAGCCGTGCCTTGCAAGAGAGCAATTAGCAGCCTTTAATTGCCCAGACAGAAAAATCAAGATCTTGCTGTTTTCTCAGATCCTGGTGTGCCTTTGAGTGCCTCTTCTCCCCCCACACTCCCCTTCTCATAACAGTCTTTGTATGCAGCGTTACTCCGGCAAGAAATGACATTTTCTCTGCTTATTTGCATGCTGTGATAGAAAACAGGATTTAATAAGGCTATAGAAAAGACAAGACACTGTTGCTTCCCCCCTCACTCCCCGAGATGGGTTGAAGGAGCAATGCTGGAAGGAGCTGTGTCACCCCAGCTATACACAATTGTTTTCCTTGTTCTAGAGCATGAGCAAAGGTAACAGCAGCAATACTGTGTCAAAGCTGAGCTTCAACTTTCAACAATGAATGGGAAGCTGTTCCCCACTCATTCATCCCTCTATCCGTGCAGACTGTCAGAAACAGGACTCCCCGGGAAGGGAGCCCTTCCCACCTTTCAGTGGAGCATTTCAGGAGGATGACAAAACTGGAGGTGCAGGGGAAAAGGCAGTCTATTGCTTCTGCAGCTTTTCCTGATGGCAGCCAGCAGTAAACAGCCAGCAGCAGCTTACCTGTCTCCTGGCTGCCTCCTTCTTCACCTCAGATCTGTTGTGAGTACTTTGGGTCTCTTATTTGTCCTTCCAAACAGCAACAGAAATCATCAGCCTTGCTTCAAAGAAATGGCAAAACCCAAGGCAATTCTGGGAAGTCATTGTCAGAAACAACACATACTAAAATGTAACCTTATTTATATAGAATGCATTGTTTTCAAACTAATAATACCCTCCAGTAAAAAATATCTCTTTTTTTTTGCCATAAAACTGGTTTAAAAAATAAATCTGTCATGTATTGACTTCTGCTGCAAAACTTACATGATGGATATTTCCTTCTGAACTTCATAAAGATGTTCTTTTCTGTGTGGGTGAAGGACATATTCAGGGTTTGCTTGTAGAGCACAGCCCTGAAGATCAGTTCTGCTTCCACTGGAATGAAAAAACTTTGGCAACAGATGGCAGATCATAGTGGCGTGGGGGTTTTTTTGTTTTGTAAAGAAATTTCATAAAAAGAAACTTTGTCACTTCTGTAAAACAGCTAATTGAGCTTAATGAATTCAACACACAGGAATTTTAAATGAATAGTGTTTAACTGAATCCCTGAGTTTATGTGCCATGAATCAGTTTCGTAGGGACACAAATGCCCTGCATCTGAAGAGTTTTATTTTGAGATGTCTATGATTAAATAAAGAGTAGAGAAGGAACTACACCCACCCTCACCCCACCTCCCCTCAGTTTGCTCATTTAATTTTTACTTTTTTGTGTAGTTTCAAGGTTCTGCCTGTTTAAGAGACTTCTTCAGGCATGAAAGAAAAAAGAAGCAGCAAAACTAACAAAGTCGGTGGACAGATTTCAGGGAGCAGGAGGAGGAAAGGGGAAAGAAAGCAATTCCCACTGGATTTTTATAGTTGCCTAGATTTTGAACTCCTGCTCCTTCTGAAAATACTGCCTAGGCATCAGATAATGGTGTAGAGGCTAGTTTTGACCCACTCACTCCCTTTGAGATGTTTCATTACTCTGAACATAAAACTGAACCAGGTAACCCAAGGATCCTACTTCCTCAGACCTTCAGGGATGTTATTTTTACATTAAGTGTACTGGGTTTTCTTCTCTATGAAAATGACTTTCCAGCCAAGAGGTTTCTTCTTATGTGTATTTGTACTTGATTTTATAGAAACATTTCCACTTCTCTGAACAAGGGTTGGGGCAAAACTCCAAGGCTGATTGAGGGCAGAAGCTGGAGCAGTGAGGGATAGTTTCAATTTAGTAAATTTTAGCTGTCCTGGCTAATTTTTATGGGATCAGAGCGTCAGTTACTTAGAAATGGCTCTAGAGGCAAAGTCCAGTACAATTTTGTTTGACGCTAGAGGAATTATTAATGCTGTTCTTCCTGTATGTTTCATCTCATATTAATTTGGGGGTAAAGAGAAATTAAAATAGTCACAGATGCTTATGGTTTGACACTGCAACCCCTTCAAAATCTGACATTTTGAATTAATTTTTGAACACTTTGGGGAGATTTAACTATCTTATTGAAACATTGCAAAAGTGTTCATCACCAAAACCTCCTTATAATTAATCCCCAAAGGTGAAATTCACTCCTGTACAGACAGCTTTGCATGGCTCTTTGTCACATAAGTACTGCTTTGTGGAAAGTGGGGGCAAGGATGAAGTGTAATTAAAATAGTCTAACTTGGACTGTCAAAATCCTGTAGCAAGCCTTGTGCAGAGGCTGTCTGAAAGTGTATACATCCTGAAGTGGTGAGCTGCTTCTCTCCCATGACTGCAATTTGTAAACTTTGAAACTGTCAGTGTCTTGGTAAAGCAGAAGGGGTTAAATGATGAATTCTGTGGTAGCTTAATGAATGAGTATTGCAGGTAATCATTGATACTTGAAAGATATACTGCAACAGAAAATAGAAGGGCAAAAATAATGAAATTACAGGAGGTTTCACTGTAAACACTAACATGGTCGTTTAGATACAGGGTCTAACAAACTGACTAGGGATTATTTATTAAGTAGTGTGAATATTAGGTTACAAACACAAGCATGGACAGCAGATACCTCCACTATTACAGGTTGGATATACAGCCTATTCTTTTTTTTTTTTTCCCAGCAAAAGCAACTGGATCAGCAGCTGTAGTGCAGTATGGCAAGAATGCTGTGAGAGAGGGGCCAGCCCATTACCTATCACTTCCCTGCCTGTGGTGGCAAGCACAGCCCAGGTAAAGAGATTATCCCTCATCTAGTTGTTTAGACTTTGAATTTTCATGACAATGTCAATCTGTGTGGAAGTACACAAAAACGTCTTTAAAATCCAGATGTTGCTGATATCTGGGTTAGGGGCCCTGTGAGCCTTGAAACTTACACATTTCCTTGCAGTATCATCAGTTCTAAATGAAAATGAAGGGAAATGAAGGGAAAATGAAAGCTCAAACTCTAATAGGAACAATTGAGACGTTTCCATTTCAAACACAAGTGAAAGAATGAACTTTTTAACAAGGCAGAAAAGTCAGGCAACTTCAGGTCTGCTCCGTGGTGTTTGGATCACCGGGAAGAAGTTAAGATTTGCAAGTATTCCAGGCCCCTGATGTTTAGACCTTTTATCTCCCCGTGCTCATATAAAGTTGAAAATAGCTTACAAATGGTGATGTGTGGGGAAACATAATTAAATATCAAATATCTTACAGATGAAGAAAGAGATGGCACTGGTTTACATCTGAAATCTCAGGGTACATAGAATATTGTGAGTAGGAGGGGACCCACAAGGATGATTGAATCCAACTCCTGACCTTGCAACAGGACAGCCCCAAAAATCACGCCACAAAGATAGGGTATATCTCAGGGTATGTATTTAGTGCTCAGTGACTGCATATTTCAGCAATATATACAATTGAAAGTACTGCTGGCTCCTAATTAGAGGGGCTGCTCTTGTGAATCTCATCAGCAGTAGCTGTTACCACCACCCTTCAGCATAGGTGCATGATTGTTTCTTTGCACAGGTTAATAGAAAGCTAGTCGAGGTGAATTTCAAAGTGCACAATAACAGTTTTCAGCCAAAACTTGCTTCTTGAATCTCCACTTAGAGAAAAGTACCAGGAAATTCACGAAATTAAGTTATCCTCAGGTAGAAAGGCAGCACTAAGCCTACCAAGCCAATGCTGTATTTGTGCCCCTGTTATTGACCTAATTCTAAGTACATGAAACATGCTTATTGCAGGGAGACCACCATTTTAACAAACATCTTTAGCCTTTGTATTAGAAGGTAAAAAATGATTCTTGTGTCCTAGCAAGACACAAGAATCATTAAAGCTGTGAGCATCAAAATAGGTAAAACAAAGTTTGTATCTGAGCAGATGCGTTCTTATCACATCATCTAATTAGCTTAGTGAAAAGCAGGCAGGCTTTCAAGAACACCAATATTCTTCATGTCCTGTCTACTTCTATCAGCTAGTATAGTTAAATAGAGATGTCACTTCCATGTATCAAACTAGCCTTGTTTGTAGCAAGCAAGCACTATAATGAAACTCTGCAGTAAATGTTTATAAAATAGATGCACTTGGTTTCTTGTGGGTAACTAAAACACGAATAGAGCACTCAGTTTACACCATTTTAGAATACACAGTGAAATTTTCATAGGCTATTTTTAAGGTCTTTGTTTATCACTACTGTTTAGAGACTAAGGGTCTGATGATACTGGGGCCAAAGGGCCGTGGTCTCATCACACGCATGTTCTACTATGCAAGAGCACACGTGTGTGAAGGCTGCATTACGTTTAGACAAACCCTTGGAGACAGAAAAACAGTCACACAACTTTTATGGTGAGCTGAGCAGATTTCATCAGAGTGAAATCATGTTAGTTTACAGAATCTCTCCTCAAAGCAGAGCTATGTTTCAGTGCACAGTAAGGGAGAAAAAAATGGGGCTTTAAACAGCTCTGACTTTGTAAGGTGAAATCAAACATGAATATGGAACTGTATTAAAGACTCTCTGGTGTTATCTTATAAAAAACAATTAGAATAGAAACTCTTGTTCAGTACTAATTTAAAACATTTATTATTCTGAAGGTGTTCTTATGAGGATGATATATCTTGTGTTTCTAGTACTAGCCTGGCAGAAAAAGGTGTGTAAGTGAAAGGAATCAGCTTGAAATGCCAAAAAGTAACAAATTACTCTTCTATAGATTAGATTGCTGTTTTAACATGTCATTATTTGACTATTAAAATTAAATTTAGAGGGAAGGTAAAATCAGATATATACTCCTAAGTAATGTCTCCATAGCACTATCTATCAAATATGGCTGTTTTTTCCTTCCATTTAGACTGTTATCCTATGTTCCACACAGCTGAGTAATGTCACTCACTCTCTCTAAAGTTTCCCATGTGGCCAAGTAATTTAAGTATGCCATCACCAGAGCAACTCTGCAGCTGAAAATATACTGCTATTAAACCCAGAGAGAATAGATCACTAATTGCAGCTTAATATTAGGGATAGACATGAAATACTGAGCCAGCCCTCGGAGCATGCGCTCCTCAGCCAAACTTCTGCTGTCATTGAAAAGACAAAGAGCTGTTTACTGGCTTGCTGAAAAACTTTTACAATTACACCAGCTAAGAACTTGCTAAAGCTAAGACTGGGACTGGTAATTCTGCTTCAGACCACAGCTTAATTATTTTTTAAGCTAAGGAGGAAGTTTTTTTCCCCCAAACCTTGCGTGAAATGGCACACTGGGTGGGTGTCCCTGTATGAAAGTTGTGCATGTGACAGGATACAGCACATGTGGAGGAGCATCACAGGATGTGGTTCCTTCTCCCAGAAGGATTGCAGTCTAAATGGAGAGGGAGAGTATTGCATAAGCAACACTCAGTTCTCACGCTGGCTGCTCCAAGAGAGTCACTGGTCAGGAAGCAGAGTGTAGGGCAGCACCTCCTAGGTCTCTCACATCCCCAGGAGTGGATGTATGTTTGATTTTGTGAGAAGGAAGGTGTATGCCTGTAACACGTTTTTAGTTTTTGATTTTATTGGAGGAATTCAAATTTTGGAATCCTTTGCACCTCTTTCTAGCTGCAGTTTCCAGCAGAGCCTGCAACGTTATAACCAACCTAACCAGCATCCCCCATGGGTGGTAGGAAATAAGACTGAATGGCTCATTGGGGTAAAGCAGTTTATTTCCTGTAACATCACTGGCAGAGTTATTGCCTCTTGAAGTAGTCTTCATGGTTTGATTTAGAAGAACTATTTTTATTACATCTTTAAGCTTCATCTTAATCAATTTTATGTATAACCTTTCTTTTAGCTGAATTGTGTGTGGGTTAGGGTATGTTATGAATTCCACACTCATCTCCCCTCTATCTCCTTTCCTACCAGTTCTATATCTCCATATCTTCCAATTTAAAGCTAATCATTTTGAATTGATAAAAAAAAATAGAAGAAAAAGGAGAAGGAAAAGAGAGAAACATGATTTCCAGACCCAAAATAATTGGAAAATAAGGACCTGGTTATTACTGAAATGCAACTATTTCACCAGCTAGATCAGTTTAGTTTGCAGGATTTAGTTTGCGTCACATAACTGCATTCTGGAAATGTTTGGATTTTTGTCTGCTGGTTCTCAATAGGTATCTTTTCATGTGGTTGTAATCAGTCTCAGTAGTGCTGCAAAAGTACTGGAAATCATATTTCTATTTTGCAAAGGCTGTTAATTCAACATAACCAAGATGTTCTCTTATTGTCCCTTTTTTTCATACTTAATTTCTAAAATCAAACACATGGAATGATTCTTTTGTTCATGTCATTTCTCAAGTAGTGCTTTTTAAACTTTATGATTTCCTTGCAGTTTCTGACCATTTTCACATTCATTTTTAAAGATTATTTTTGTATTAGGTTAATTCAAACAAGTCAACAGAACAAGTATAGATTTACATTAAGCATTCCTTTTTAGGACTACATGAAGTAATCCCCTCAGCCAATAAAAAAATGCAGTCACAGTAGGCTGAATATGACAGACTGAACAGTTCCTCATTGGAT
>NW_008655036.1:7069-29419 GCF_000695815.1 Acanthisitta chloris
TCTACTGCAGAACATCATTAGAACATTGGTGTTGTCCTTTTCCATAATTTGTTCATCCTTGGAAAAGCCTTTTTCATTCCAAATGTTCATGGGTTCAGATGCAAACAGAATTAATCTTTTCCTTCTCTATTTTAAAGAAGACAACTTCCTATAAAACCCCAAACATTCATTTCTTCCCTTTCTTCCTCTTGTTTAAAAATGTAAGTGTTTAAGTTCCTACCATTTGCCATGAAGGATGTTTGCACAGCTAGATATCTATATTCCCTGGCAATGCCTCCCCACAGTGCAGAATAAGATGGCTAAGAAACTGTTGTGGAGCACTTCAGAGCAATGCTTGAATTTTGCTCCTTCAGGCTTGAGCACAGTGCCATGGTGATCCAGATCTGTTCCTTCTCCATCCAGTCTCCATTCTGTTACTTTCCACATTTTTTCTTGCCTTTCTGCTTAGGGTTGAACCGGGGTATATTTTTAACCTTTTCTGCACAATTATGTATGTATTTTCTTTCAAAGGAAAGCCAAGAGTTTCTATCTTCACTGATTCTACAGTCTTGGGCTTAAAGATACAACAAAATCTGTAATGCAAATGTAAGAGCTAGCAGTGTTTTGTTCTTTAAGGCAGAAACTCTATTCTAACTGTAGTATTTTACTATTAAAAATAAAATATTAACCATAGACCTAAGTGTTACATGAATATTGTTACAAGCCAAGGCTGTACCATCACTTCGTCAGATTTCATAATGAGTACTTTTCATACCCTTGTAACAAGTCCTCCCTATTTTGGATTATTTCTCACATTCTTAGTCTTTTAGGCATTCACAGAATCAGCTTTTCCTCAACATTTATGAATCACATGTTGCTGCCTTAAAATGGATTCCACTGAGATTCAACGAGTCATTCAGACTGGAGGATCAAAGGAGGTGCTAAGGATGTCTTAAGCCAAGAGCAACAGTTGCTGATGGTTTAAGTGGGCTCTAGTCTTTTATCACTGTATCTACAGGACTATGAAACGGGAATGGATTCAGCTACAAACTCATTGTTGAAACTGCATAAGCTTTTAAAACCAAAAGCAATTTGAATCTTGATTTAGGGTTGGGTTTGGTGAGGTTTTTTTCCAATTTTAATTTATTTTGAAGATAGCCTCCCTAGATATTTTCTATCTCCAGTCATCAGGTTCCAGAAAACTGTTAGAGTTCATACACTTCCACTAGTAATTCAGCTATTTCAATCTGGAATTCTTTTACAACTCAACTGAATACTCAAGTCATGGTGATTTATTTTTAGTGTTTATATTAGCAACTTGTTTCATAGCCACTTTGATTTCAGACAACTCCTCTGCCAAGTTCCCTCCTCCCAGAAATAAAGGCTTCAGCACAAGGATCTCCCTATCTTCTCTCATACCTACAACACTGATGCAAAGAACTCATTAAGCACCTTAGCAGTGCCCTTGTCCTCTGTAAATGCTCCTTTTATACATGTAGTACTATCTCTAGAACAATTCTCAGCTCCATTTTCACACCTTGTACAGCTGTTTTGCATGGTTATTGGCAACAGATTATTGGAAATAGCATCTTTTCACTGCTTGGATCAATATTTCTCATCAGTTAAAATATTATATTTTAAAACATCTTGCATTTCCTTTGCAGGAAAGGAAAGGATAGGAAGAGCATACCAGCTGGAAGATAAATAGAGTCAAAGTGATAGAATTTTCATTGTCTTTGTGACAGACAGACAGAATTTTCACTGCTTTTCTGTTTGGTATAGCCTTACCAGGTCTGGCCTACAAGGCAGGAGCTTGGTTTGCTGCTGGGAAATTCCTCTGTAGCTCTGTATGGCTCTGTAGGTTGATAGACAGAAGCTTGTGCATGTGTGAAACTAAACTACCTGATGACCTAAGACAGACTTGACCCATCAGGTAGAAACCAGTCCAGGTCAGCACAACTTGCTATGATACACAAGTAGCTTTATGTGTGGAGTGCTGTTTAAATATACAAATTCACCCATGCAAAATCCTCACTCACTGGTATTGTAGTGCTTATCAGGTTTTCCTTACCACAGCTATCGTGTTGTCACTCTGGTTATCACCATTCTCCTCACAAAGGGTCCCTGGCCAGGTATGTCAGAGCTTCAATAAGATTTGCGCACTCCAGCACAGGAAAGATTGTGCATTTAGTAACTAAAACTCCAAAACTCCTCTCCTCTTACTTTTATATGTGGGCAATCAGCTGGTTAAATGTAGGGGAAGCTGATAAAACATGTTCTCTCTCAAACATTTGAGCTAATTCTGTGCCCAGTGAAAGGATAACAGTAACAGGCCTCCTACCTCTGTGCAATTACAAAACATTTCTCAAATTTAACCAAACATGCCAATTCTCATCTTGCTGTTTCTTGTCTTTGCAGAGCTAAATACAGTCACAGCATTCTGGGTTTGTTTTTTTTTCTTCCTATGACACACACTTTCCTGTTATTCTCAGCTTCTCAAAGCATTTGGTTAAAACAGCCATACTTTTTCTTGTTAAAGATACCTAACCACACTGTGCTTAATGTTTAAAGAGCTCCATGTGTACCCAATTATGAAACCAATTAATTTAGTTGAAGGCTAGATTAACTGCCATCTGTGGCCTGATTTTTTCTTAAATTTGAGTACTTCTGATCAAAGTTGTCATAAACAAAGTCTTATACAGCATGTGACAAATCAATGTTGCCCAAGGATGTCTTGATATGAAAAGAGTTCAACATTAATTGTTCAATATTATTATACCATTTCTATCACAGCATATATTATTTGGGATGCATTTGATTCGTTTGACAGAAGGGAAACCTTGGAGTTTGCTAATAAAATAATGCTGCTGTTACTGATATGGTAATGATACAAGAACCATGTCTAGGATGAGATGAGATGTCCTCTACACACTTTAGAGAAAGCCAAGGGCAAGGTATGAAACAAAAGCTAGATGGAGAAACAGAATGGTTTTTTAAGTCTCAAAAGTAAGATACTGGATAAAAATACTTCTGTTAAAGGATTCTCATTGCTTCTCTACTCAAATATAACCTTCTGAACCACGTTAGCCTTTCTAGAGGAACTCATTGGGCCTGTGCTGTTGTCCCTGGATTTTTTTTTTACATTGCTGCCTGGAGTCTGGTTCTCCATTATGTAGGAAATGCCTGTTTCTTTTTTTCTTGTAAATACCTTTCACTTGGCTATACTAAGACTCACATTTTATGTGATAAACTGAGTGCAATGCAATAAGCTCATGCTCACCACCCTTGGCAAATGCAACAATTTTTACATCAGATGCAAGTTTTCGTATTTTTGACCTTCTGTTTACTTTCAGATCATTAAAGAAAACTTCAAAACTGTAAACCTTTTTTTAAAAGCATGAAAGTTGGAGCTTTCTGTCAACCAACATACTCACCACTACATTGTCAGATGCTTCACATCTTGAAATGAGGATTAAAAATATTGTGTTATATTTCTAATAAGACAATGTCACTCAAGAGAGAGTCAAATACAGAAGTATAGAATTCCACAATTTATAAATTGTTCCCTCATTATTTCAACAGTCAATAATTTGATGTGTGGTTTAATGCAGAGAGACTGGCAAATCAAAAGAACATTAAGTGATTGGCAAAATGTTAAAGACAGACCAAAAATACTGTAACGGAAAACATGTGATATTTTAGTCATGATTGAAAGTCTGGGCCTCTGGACTTAATAATTCTGTGAGGCAAATTAATTTAATATCTGTTAAGATCTGCTCCTCTAAAGGTGTGTAAAGTTTCTTCTTCCCTTTGTTTCATCTCCCACTTGTAAAAAGTTTTGATACAGTTGGGATGTTTAAGGCACCGCTTCTAATTTGGTTTTGGTTTTCCCTTGTACACCTCATAGTGACTCTTCATATGATATCTGGTGTTCAGCTGTTCTATCCAACATGGGAATTGGCTACACCATTTACAGCACAAATTTACTCTTGGACACACATCTGTGCTCTGACTAGAAGCAGAGAAGATGATGTTGCTACGGTAGGTTTATCTAAAGATAGAAACTTAAACAATGGTGAAGATTCTAGGCATGGGAAAACAGTAACCCTTTTGATCATCTGGAAGGACATTTCCTTGTAGTTACAGAGGTATTCAGCCAAGCAGTAACATGCCTTGGAGCAGGGAAATGCACGTAAAACAAGTCATTTGGAGCCAATGTGTTTCCTTAAAATGCCAGTTTGTAACATTGAAAACAAGCAAACAAACCTTGAACATGAAGAAACAGTTCAATTCCATTCAGAATCCAGATGACCTACAGCAGATTTTTGTCTCTTGGAAACAAAGCCACATATCCCTCTGTCCACATACATAAATCAGTAGCAATCCCTTGCCATGCAAACAAAGTTTAGTATGAAAATGAGAGTCAAAAGAAAGGAATATTGAAACATATTATTACACATTTTTCTTTCTTCACATTGCTTCTTATAAATATGATAGAATTAGAGAGGTGGGTGAGTGTAGTCTTACCAGTGTGGTAAAAGAAAGGGATCATTATGACAAAGTTTTTCCACTGCCTATTGAGGAGAAATGTTGCTTCTTTGTATAAGTGACAGGCAAGAGTAGCTAGAGGAAGAGCTTGTAAGGAAATCCTCTTGGTACAAGCTATACAAACTTCCAAGCTACATAAGCTTCTTGAGGTTTCATTTTAAAGAGCTTTAATTAATTTTGATCTAGCTTGCTTAAGAAATGATGACTTAGAAATCATCTTTCCTCAAAATATTAAGTGGTCTGGTAGTCATCTTGCATCTCTCCCAGAGGAGGAGTAGGGATCCTGGAGTTTATGGAAAGGTTGCTTGAAAATCTGCTAACTTGCCTCTAACATAACCAGTGCTCCTATCTCCAGCACATACATGTCTTTTAAAAACAGAGGAAACTGAGCTAATGTCAAGCTTCTGTCTGAACTTGGGTAGTGGTTTTGTTTTTTAAAGTAACTTCAAGCCTTGATCCTGCAAGAAAATTTATGTGGACAAGTGTTTGCTCTTGTAGCAATCATCCAAAAATTCCATCCTGGTTTACCTGACTGCTTGTAAAAAATAAAGCTATTTGTGTTCTGGTTTCATTACTCAGCTCTGTATCTGCAAAATAATTATTTCTTTTGTCATACTGTGACCATTTTTTCCCCCACTTTTTCACAGGTGAATTTTTAGTAAAGCTTGGTTTAAATTATGCAAGGCTGAGGCTATATATGGTATCTTTGTTCTGGAGAAAATGTAACACCAAATCTAATTTGCACAGGGATGGTGTCTTACCCCTGAAATGAAATGCAGCGAGTACTTAACAACCCGTACAACAATTTTCAGAGAGCAAAGATCAAACTTTGAACTAATAGGTGCCCTTGCTGATGTTATAACTGCATCTGGCTCCATTCTGGTGTGAGCAGAATAAATTACATTTATGGAAACCTGGGAGTTTTTCAGAATAGCTAACAAGATTGTTTCCACTTTTCATGACATATGTTAGAGAATGTTTAGTAAACATGAAGGTGTGGAAGGGGTTTTTGTATGAATGTGGTGAACGTAGAATAGTCTGTGCTGAATGATTGTTTTCAAGAATAAATGTCCTGT
Organism: Acanthisitta chloris; assembly: GCF_000695815.1. Classification (NCBI taxonomy): domain Eukaryota; kingdom Metazoa; phylum Chordata; class Aves; order Passeriformes; family Acanthisittidae; genus Acanthisitta; species Acanthisitta chloris. The sequence goes on from NW_008655036.1 coordinate 12,673, forward strand.
TGTTTACAATGAGCAACAGGATTATACTAACTCTAGCTCATGTTTTCTTATTTGTTTTGGTTTTTTTAATTTGCTTTAATCACAACAACTTTATGTATTTCCAATTCTTTAAAAATTAACATTTTAATTAAACTGCACTGAAATGATTTCTTTGTAAATATTTACTCATAAAGCTGCTCACCAGGGTGAGGGATGGGAAACAACTCTCTGCCATATACACTGAACAGTTGTGGTTGGAATTACTGCAAACCTAACAACCGTATCTATTTAGCAATAGAGGTAAGAAATGTTACAAATTGTTTTAATATGAGGGAAAACAAAAAGCAAAGGGGAAATGAAGAAATGTTTTTGTATAAATAGGCTATTGCTTAGAAACATCAATTTCAAATTACAAAAATCAAACAGATTTCTAAGTGAAGGTCAAGCTTGTACGAAAGCATTGAAAAAAGCCAGCAAAACTTAGCATGAATAAAATTTGCTCAGCTTCATTCCCCTTCCTTTAACCTGACCACTTTCCTTTTCTGCTTCTGTATAGGATTGTAAAATGGAGTCTACGTAAAGATATAGTTATCGGTTATACCAGAGTATGGCTCTAATTCAGGAAAGCACTTAAGCAGGTGATTAACTTCAAGCATCCACTTACACACTTTCCTAATTATGAACTTAAGTGCATACCAAAAGTTCTTTCCTGGATTGGTTTTATGTTGACTGCAGGAGAGCCCTGACCTATCTGAGCTAGCCTGAAAGTAGTGTGCTCAGGGGCTGGAAACAGCCTATAACCACAGCTGCCTGGCACTTGGAGTGATTTCACTGACTTGCTTCCAGTGCTCAAGCTGCCTTGGTGTAAAGCCTGTTGTGCTATGCAGCTTGCAGTATATACTGCTTTAGTTTCTGCAGAGCAGTTGCATGTCTTCATTTTTCCAAGGTCCTGCTGTTTCTTTTGCAGGGAAAGTACTAATAGACCTCAAAATCAGAGGAACCAGATAGTAGCTCAAATAAAGATCTTATGATCATGAAGCCTAAAGTATGATTCAAAAAGACCTTACTCAGTATCAGTTTCATTCTAGATACACTCAACTTTCTTTGTTTCTTAAAGGTGTAAATGTGTCTAGACACTTGTTTCTGTGTATGTCCAAGGCTGCTTAGAGTTTTCCTATATTCTACCTCAGTCTAGCTGTGATGTGGCTATACCATTTTTCTACCAAATCCTCTAAGCAGCTTCATCTGGCAGGTATTCTCAGAGCATACCTAATACTTACTACAGGATTAGGCCCCTGACAAAACACAGTTGTAATGTTTTTTTCTAAAGCAATGCTAGGGATCACTTTCTGTAATGGCTGCTACAACTACTTGCAGACTGAGTGTTTCTGTCTTCAACACAAGTGTCCCCATCGATAAGTTAAAGTTGGGCTCTCTCTTTTCTATCCAATTTATCACAAATTCCTTTTTGCACAACGCCACGGTGTCAGCAGTATGGATAGAGAGCTCTAGCACTTTTCTGGACAGAAAGTCTAAGTTCACATCAGCATGTGGCTTCACTCATTGAACCTATAGAATTATATTTTGTTGATCATGCCTTATGTTCCTATTACTTATATTTTTTGGAGGTTTACTTTGGAATTGCTGTAGTCTGACCCCTAGCATAGTTGTCTTGCCAGGAGTGGGGACTATTTTCTGTGCTCCTGGAACACACCTTCTAGCTTGGTTTTATCTGAAAATAATGCTGCAGATCTTGCGCTCTAAACCAGTTCCATAATGTGAAGTAGAGCATAGTACATGGCAATGAGTGGGAGACATGCTTGAGAACACTAACCTTTGATTGAACTAAAATGCTAATGTAATACAATATTCCTTCAGTAAAGATAATGATCCAATTTATGAATAGCTAAATACCTTGCTGATAATGTTGAAATATGAGCATGATTTTACTCAGGACCTCAGGTATCACTTTAATATATCTGAAAGAACTATGGAAGTAAATATATGATAGTAACTCCATGCTATCTCAGAGCAAGTAATGAATTAAATTACTAGAGCAATAAGTTTGTTTGTTAAATGGGTGCTGATTTTCTGACAAAGTGAGGAGATGGTCTTTTAGCATCTTTCAACATATGTACACAAAAATATTTGGTAGATATTCCTGCCAGAAGAACAATCCCATAAAACCTTGTGAAAGTATTTTTAAAGTCTTGCTTCTGGCACTTGACAGTTGTTTGGTTTGTTCTTTGGTTTTTTAGTACTACACCACAATGGTGTAAAACGTCAGCTGATTATATTTCAAATTAAAGAACTCTGTCCCCTCAGATTTTGTGCCTGAAAATGCCCAGTTGAATAAGCCATTCTGGATAATCTTTTCCGCATTCCAGTGATCTGTCACCACCTTCATGCTTGGCAATGCTTACAAGTAGAAGAGAAAGCAAATTCAGGGCCATGTATTACCATACTCACTACAAGTGAGCACTTAACCCTACATTGTGTTTAGCTACATGAAGTATGTGCTTAAATGCTCTGTTGAATGGGGGTACATTTAGCACTGTTAGTCTGGATGCTTGGCTAAACAGCAGCCAAAATGCAGTAGTAGGACTTTGGGCTTCAATCAAGCCAGTAGGGTTGAAGACACTTGCACCAGGCATTGAATCATGGAATGGTTTGGGTTGGAAGGGTCCTTAAATATCATCTAGTTCAAACTATATGTCCCTGCCATGGGACGACACCTTTGATCTGCTGGCCACACTGCTTTTGATGCAGCACAGGATGCAGTTGGCTTTCTGAGCTGTGAGCACACATTGCTGGGTCATGTTGAACTTCTCATCAGTCAACACCTCCAAGTCCTTCTCCTCCAGGCTGCTCTCAATCCATTCTCCACTCAGCCTGTATTTTTGCTTGGGATTTCCCTGACTCAGGTGCAGGACCTTGCACTTGGTCTCACCGAATTTCATGATCTTATAACATATTAAAAAGTGGTTCAGAAATAGAGTGAAATAAGTCTAGTGGTGATCTTCTCCTGGCTATAAATGCAAACAGTTTTTGTGAGGTTAATTTTAACCATGTTTTTTTTTAATCTCTTATTTCTTGGTTCCTTATTCTTCCTGGTCCACAAGAGAGCTTAAGTTAACAGGATATTTGTTTAGATATCCTGTTAGTGCAAACCCTGTGGCTTTTAAACACCACATCTGCTGTTTGAAATTGTAGTTAACTAATTTAAATTGTTTTAAAGACATATAAAAAGTGGAGACATGATTTGAACAGAAGACTTTCAAGTCTGCATAGAAGTCTGATGTGTGGATAGAATGTCAGCATTAATTGTCAGCTGAGTTATTAAGGATTTTGATCATATAATTGGGATTGTTTTGGTGAATTTTATAGTAGTAAATACACTAGGGCATGCTCAAGTCAATATGAATCATCAGAAAGATATAAAGTACTCACATAAGTAAAGCTGTAACTCAGAAGAGACAGGTAACCATATACATAAAAGTAACATCCTTGCTGCAAATTTGTCCCCTAGTTGTATGTCCATTATCTCTCTCTCCAGGTTCTCACTACAGTTACAATGGACATTAATTTTGCACATGCTGTGCTCAGTAGTACTGTCATCTTCTTCACTTGTATCAGATAATTGATTTGAGTTAGCAGATTTTTTTCTTGTGCCTAAGAAATAGAAAGAACTTTGCTTTCTATATTCTTGCTGTCAAATTGATGCCAGTATAGTATGGGGCTGTTTACTGTTGCTCCCCCACTTCTAGTTTTTTTTCTGATAACTACCAACTACTGTCTTTCCACACAAGCTTTAAACCCTTGTCACTCATTGTGCTTGGACCTTGGTCACTTAATAACCCAATGTATTTTTTGTATAAATATACATAATTAAATTTAAAACTTGTGGACTATTACTTCAGTGTTACAGGGTTGCATTTATTTCTAAACTCTATCACAGGAAAGTACAGGTAATCTTTTGAAATGTAAGTGATTAATGTTATATACTAACTGAATTTGCAGTTAGGATAAAAAGAAATCATTATTTAGTCCTTAAAATGTGAGAATGTGAATTGAGGATTTCGGTTTGAGTTTTTGGGGTATCAGTGCTAAGTATAAATGAAACAATAAATATATATTAAAACACTGATTGGGCCAATTTGTGTCTTAGAGCTATACCCTCACATGGCTAAGTTAAATGGCAGGTTATGTCTGATTCTCCTGTGTGTCTGTAGCACAATTTAATATCATGCTGTGCAGAAAGCAGCATAGGAGTCTTTAGGGGGAAGGTATAAACTGGAGATTGACAGTGTGCAAGAGCATCCTCTGTCAGTCTCATGACTTCCCTTTCTATCTCTGACAAGACCTCCAGGTTTCTGTAGCAGTGATGGTAGAGACAGAGGGGATGGACTGGAGGGCTGAATGGACCTGATCTTATTGGCTCTGTGGTTCCCAGAACCTCTTCTATGCTACCCTAACACATACCAGGAAACTTCCAAACTGTTTGCCAAGCAGGGCTGAAAAGACCAAGACAGGAAAATGGCTGTTTATTACATAAATTTATCTTATTCTTAGGTATCCTTGCACATTGTAAGGAGCTAATTCACAACATTTCATTTTACATGTGTCATTCTCATTGTTTAATCCATTAAATAATTAATGCTTTCAGAACTGAAGTCTAATCTGAAAGTCAAAGCATTTTATGTTGCATCATAAACTATTTCTGTGGCAAGTAGAATAATTTTTAAAGATGTACAGGATTTCACCACTATTGTGAAAGAATACTTGGAATAAATGAATTATTTTATTATTTAATATAACTGTAGCATATTTTGCTGTGAGAATTCACCAAAAATTGAGCTTTGTAGATAGGATTTCATATGTAGCATTCTTTGATATCTACTTTAGAAAAAGGAAAATAAAATACAAGTTAATGTGGTATTTTGAGCTCCATAGTTGCTCATTGTATTCCAATATCATTTTAAAATTTGGGAGATGAAAACTGACATAAGATGTAAGTCATTAAAGACTTTAATTTTATATGCATTTTTTGTGTCAAAAGTAATTTTAATATTAAAGGACAACTGTAGACTCCTAATGACTTGAATACAGTTTGACTGTTTTCATGAAGTGCTCTGTGGGATGTCAGAATATTTAATTCAGGATGTTAAAAACATCCCAAAATGTCACAATAATTATATCACAGCAGGCAATTAAAACACTGGAAAATGCCAACTGACTAAGTGTGTTCTCTGTTATTTAGGAAACTAATGAGTGAGTGACACATAAAGCAGAAAATACAAATTATAATCACAAAATCCAATATACATTATAATTGATTTTAATATAAAAACTATATTAAAAGAAAACAACCTGTCTTAACAAAAGCAAATAAATACTGATTTAAAGCTGCCATTTGAGCTTTAGGCTGTGTAATTCCCCAGGCATCAGAACCTGTTTTTATGTTTCCCCTTCATTATTTACTTAATTAGTTATATATTTGTGTTATGACACTGTAATACAGGCTTGTTCATGAAGCCCTTACTAACTACAGTGGTTCCATTCACTGCACTGTAATAGTCGCTGCCAAATTCTCCACGTGTCCTTAAATTAGTGTAAGGGCAGCTAGGGAAGAGCTCTGTGCTCACAGGGTGGAAAATACAACTCCTTCACAGCAGGTCAGAGGCACTGTAAAATCTGCATGGACTGGGGAACTTACAGCACAACTAAGGATGCTGATTCCTAGACAAAACACAATAGGAGCTTGGAGCTCTAGCAGAATTCCTGCATTTGAATGGCAATGGGTTAATTGAAGTGGCAATTCAATAAGAGAGATGCTTTTGATTTAATTTGTACAGGGATTTAATCCATAATTATCAAACCAACATCCTATTCGAGCAGAAGCTGTGGAAACTGACTCGTCCTATTCAACTTAGGGGAAAGAAGTACTGTAGGAAGCATGATCATGTTAAAAGAAAAAGAAAAAAGGAAAAGGAGGAGTTTAATAAAGATGACAATAGGCAATTATTCTCATGAGTTAATGAGGCTCAAATAACTATTATTACTGCAACAGAATTGCTTAAACAACAGAAAAATATATGATGTGCCAGGCAGAAAAAGGAACTGTGAGAGATGGCTGAGGAATCACTGTCACTGCTCCTATGCAAAACTACAGTAGGCAACAGCCTAATTGCTCCATTTTAAGGTTTTCTGTGGCAACCATTTCCTAGGGGTCCAACAGCAGTTTAACTGGCATAAATCATCGTTGCTACTGAAGGGCATGGCTTTAGTTGTTTATTCTTGCCCCTTCCCTGTAGCAGACATGGACATCCATGCAGCTGCAAGGTGAATGGGATCTGGCACTGGTCTGGTTTGAAACTAACCCCCCAACTGTAATTTTCACGGAGATGAGATCTCTGTATGGTGCACCACGTGTTTTCCTGAGTGCTGGTGCTAGCACAAGAGAGGGGATAGGACCTGAGAAGGAGAGGAAGGACACAGGCTCAACTGCTTCAGCAGCAGTGTGGATCTATACTGAATAAACTAATTGGGGAATCATGATATAAAGCATCATGCTGCATTTGTGATTGCAACAGTTCAGACAGAATGAATTATTGCTGCATTGACCTGAGCACTGGAAATGTCAGTATTTAGCACTGTTTTACAGTTCCTTGACATGAAATGATCCTCAGATTTCTGTAACTGAGTGGCATGCACTGAATGCTTCAAAGCCATCTCAGGAAAAAGAGTAACAGTCTGGGGTTATTTTTGCAGACGCCGTTGCTTGTATTTAAAAACGTTAGCAGTGTTTTGCACTTCATTGGTTGTTTTTTACATATCTAGGGTTTTGGCTCTATTTGGGGATGATCTGTTTGTAGCTGAGTTTCCTTTCTGTCAGTGGTCCGCGATCACTCAGCTCTTACAAGACTTATTTTGGGGTGTGTTATCTTCCTTCTGGCTCGATATTCATGTTATTCCTTGGGCAGGTTGTTAAAGCTGATGTCTGGCTCATTACACAGAACTTGTTGCTGATAGACCCTCAAAAGCAAGATTTTTGGGTCAACTGATTAACTGTGCTGCTACTTCTAAGGGAAAAAAACACCAACCAACCCTACTCTTCTGTGTAGTTTTGAGTTGAACTGAAGGGAAGAGATTGAATTCTTGTCTTTCCTCATTTGGTTGCTGTTGAATAACTGCATATCACACACACCCGAAGGGTGATTCCTATTCTCAGAGAAGTCTGACCCACTGCCAGGAAAGAGACCCTGGTACCCCGGAGGTCTAAAGGCTAAGTAGTTGAGGCATAAAAAATTATGTTCTTCCGTGTCTTCACATGCAGACTAAATGAACTGTTTTAAGTGTGTCAGCTTAAATAAAACTGAGGCTCCTAATTCTGTCACTTTTACCTGTATGTGTTCTTCTTTTTGGTTATGAGCATCTTCAGGAATGTTCTCTTGGAGTCATCAAGAAAAGTCTAGGAGTAGTTTGTCTTCTGGTGATAGCTATCTTAGGTAAGGACATGGGGATGTTTATATTTTTCTGAGTTACATAGAAAATGCTTAGAGATATTTATACATATTGATCTCAAAGAATTTTTGCTTTGCAGAAAGCCAAGGTAGAGTGAGATAGCCAGTAAGATTACTGGCCAGTTCCATCACGGTACACTTTTTTTGTTCTACATCTATCAATATATTTCTCTCTCTGCTAGTTGCCATGAAATAAATAACATTTTTACACTCCATGTTAAGAAAGAGATGATAATTATAAAACTCCAGACAACTCCAAATCCTAAATGTTAGGAATTTTTGTATTTAGCATGGACCTTACTGGTTTATTCAGCTCAGTATTTCAGTGTCTTCTTTGGTTTACTGCATTAAGGAGAGCACTAAACAAAGACATACTCCATGGGATCCCTTAAAATGACAGACAAGATGCACTTGCATGAGAATTCTGCAATATCTTCACTACCTGTTCATATTATTATAGATTTTGTGTAAAAACTGCTGAAGGTTCTAATTGTGAAAGGTGTATCAGGAGAGCCTCTTTTGCCCTTCGGGACTTATTTTACATCTGTTCAGTTGTTGGGAACAACTATGGGTGATACCCATCTAAGGAAACAATTAAACCAGGAATTCTACTTGTTAATCTGTTTTTCCTGTGTTTCTCTGTATTAATCCAAGTCATTTCACTTTGCTTCATACACTGAAACAGAACTGATCTTTTTCCCCTGAGGTCTGTCTTGCTGAAGTCTACCCTGAAGATAGACTTCCAGTCCACTTTGCAAGGATGTCACCTACTCCTTTTAAACATATTTATTTTTTCATCCTTTGTTACCAAAGGATGAACCTTATAAAGAAAAAAGTTAGAGAGACCAATTTAACAACTAGAAATTACCAAATTGTGATTTCCTTGAAGCACAAAATCTGGACAAAGATTATGCTCCTATTATGAAGTTCTTTTCAGTCACAAAGGCATTATAAAAGGTATTTATAGATGACCTTTGAAGATTCATAATTCATTTCAGTAGAGAACTATAGAATTTTGTACTAAATGTTTTATCACATTCATATAGTTTAAAATGACACATGCTTTTTATAAGAGAAGTTTGAAAACACTTTTTAGAAGACCACTGAAGTAATATCATAGTATGGGAACAATTTCTGTTGTTTAAAAAGGTGAAAAACCTCTGAAGATATTTTTAGTCCATATAAGGTTGAAGGTAAAAATATTATAAATAAATAAATATCTGTAATATTTTTCCGAGCTTGAACTTTGTACTTTTGCTACATAAGAAATTTCTTTTTGTTATCCCGTGGGAAGTAATTTTTTTCTTTTCTTACAAAAGCCCAGCTTCAAAGGGCCGAAAAAAAGTATGGAAGCAGAAAACTATAAAATAATTATTGTTTCTGAATAACAGTTAAAAAAAGCCTCTTTGGTTTAAGAAGCTCCATGAAAGACTGTTTTTTCAAAGGCAAACTTTCTTTTTTTATCTGTGTTTCATATTTTTCCCTAGCTGAACCTGCTTTTCTGAAAGCACAGTTGAAATAGAGCACCATGCTACAAACTGGTGTTCTGCAAATGTATTTGAACAACTGTACCTACAGTAACTTAACCCCTTTTAGTATCAGCTGGTTGCTCAACATAGATAAAATGATAGTCATTAGGCCATACAATATTTTATCAATATTCTACATACTTTTACATCACAGTTCAGATAGCTATAAATAAGAAAAAAAGTAATTAAAAAAAAAGCAAAAGCCCACAAACATTAAATTAAATTTACTAGGTGCCTTAGGCAGTTTCACTGCCTAAAAATTTGGTACTTTGCTATCTTTTTAAAGTATATTAGTCTTCTAATGTTAACAAAACCTCACCAAAATCATTTATAGTAAGGTGTTCACTTCCTGTTGATTATTTTTTGTTGCCAAAATTATTTCCAGATATTTTTACTTTATTCTCTTCCAAAATATCTATTAACAAGTAAATCTGTAGCAGCATTATGCACAAACAATGGCTACAGTTCTTGAATGGAAAGAAATACATTTTATTAGCAACCTTGAAAGTGAACATTGTGGTGAAATTACCTCCCCCTTTCCTGTTCTCTTTGTGGCCAGGACATTGCAGAATACAGCATCTGTATTTTAAAGTTAAATTAAAAATTGTATGTCTAGTTCTGTCATCTTCTGAAGAATTATTCTTTTCAAATTTGTGATCATGAAATTATAAAATGAAGTGTATTTAGCTGAATATCTAACATCCATACATCCTTAACCATGGAGCTGAACAACTTCTGTATTTCTACTTTCTATTTTGTCATCTGGAGGTGGCTGAAATTCATCATCATCATCATTATCATCACAGTATTTTCCAGCTGAAAAAAGGAATCTTTCATTGAAATTAGTAATTTTTATTCTATGGATTTACTTAGGTTTTTGGGGTGATTTTGTTTGTTTGTTTGTTTTTGTTTTCCTAAGGGATTTTAAAAGAAATATAGCAAACGAGAGAATGGCATTTTTAGGAACATTTGTTATTTCCAGTATTAATGGTGATCAGAAAGGGAAATTTACAGCAAGAACAAACAAATAAAAACACTTCTGCAAAACTATAAAAAGGATAGTACAGATGCTGCTATTTCATGGCTGTGGGGAGTGCACAGCTCTACTAGTACACTCAGTTTAAGTGGGTAGAGCTTGGAGCAGTTGGTTGAAACTTGTCCTGTAGGTTTCTATGGTCATAAATGAAATCCACAAAATCCAGTTAGGTCTTTAAGGCTGATAAAAAACTGACACATTCTTTAGAACAGAATTACAGAAGTGTGTACACAACATGGGACTGAGAAGACATCTGCATGTTCTTTGAGAGACTTGACACTCCTGCTGGTTCTACATCTGTCTCAGTCCAAATACAGTTTTCAGCAAGGAATAAACAGTTCATCCCAAAAAGGCAATTAATCCCTATAAGTGTTTTGTGTTTAATGGAAGCAAACATGAAAAGACATGCTTGTTACCTTTAGGAACTGCAGACATGGATCAGTGCAGCTGGTGGCTTGTTTTACACTTGGGCCAAGGTCAGTGGATGCAGATCTTTAGAATCAAGGCCTTGTAACTTGATGTCAGTTAGAAAAGGTATTTGAACCCTCTTTGAACCCTCCTAATCATCTGAAGTTTAGATTCTCGATCTCTTTCATGTAGCTTAAACCTGACAGTTTATTTATGACTACTCCATTTTGAGGGCTGCACTGAAAAATTTGAGAGGAAAAAAAAAGTCATGTGAACAGTACTAGTGGAAACTAGCTTTCAGGTGATCAGTGTCTTAATTCTCTCTCATCTCACAGAACATGCTGATGTGCTGTTACTCTAGTCCTCTCCCCCTCTTTTTCTTCTAGCTCCTAAATCACTTCCATGTTTGGCTGGGCACATCACAGCTCAGGCAGAGGCTGGCTTAGTCCATGTGTATACTGTCTGTGAAACAAGAAACTGCTGGAGTTACACTGTCTTGCTTTAAATGCAGACATGCAATTGTGTTTGCCTTCTTCAAATATCTCTCAATTAGCAGACACATTAGTAGAAATTTGTATCTTCATACAATCTATTTAAAAGTGGTCAACAGAATGAAAAGCTATTAGAAGACACAGTACAGATGACAATTGACAGTACTGTTACATAAATCTCATTTACTTAGAAAATCAGAATAAAATGGATGTGGGAGGAATCAGGATAGAAATTGGGACATATGAAAAGTTACTTAGGGGAAAAAGGTAAAATCTAATTAGCTGGAAAAGCATTTTTTATGATCAGGTCAGGTAAAATAGTCGAAATGAAATGTGTGATTTCTGGGTTTATAAGGTGGTTTCACACCTTAGAAACTGTTTCTGTTTCAAAACAAATGCATAGTTCTTAAACAAAAATGACAACAATTCTTGTAGCAAATGTCTAATGTACTCAATTTTCCTCCCTGTTTCTGTTGTCTCATTTTTTCAACAGATCTACTGTTCATTCAATTTCCTTGATTAACTTTTTGTAGCATTTAGATTTGAAACTGTAAGTGGTATAATAATTGTTTCAGGCATTGCATTATCCTTGAACGAATCACTTACATGGGCACTTTGGTGATTTATGAGAAATACAATATTTTTGATAATAATGTCCTTTGACTTAATCCTAATAAGAGTAATTGTCTGCTTATTTAGGGAGTAGGTCTCTGAAATCTTTCAGTCTCTGGTTTGCTATGATTTGTCTTGATCTGGCCTCTTAACCCAACCTGCCTCTTCTGTTCTTCCACTGCTCATCTGTCTGTTGGCAGAGACAGAGAGATATGAAAGGCAAGAAGATCGAATTAGCCATGACCATGGAAAGTAGGTCAGAAAGCACTGATAGATTTCTAGTGTTTTTTTGGTCTGAAAGCTATTCGACTGTAAAAACCTTTTAGTATTAGTTTTTGAGCTAATTAGTTTTTTACTCGAAAATAACCCCCCTAGTTTAATTACTGATTCTTTCACATTTTGGCTCTCATTAATTTGTTTTAACTCTACAAAATCATCAGTGAGACTGTACATAAACAACAGGGAAAAATACATAGAGCTGGGATTTCCCCTCCTATGCACCAGTGACGTTATTCCTGAGAGATTGTTGTGAGTTTGTTACCTGTTCAACCAAATCCCTTCCTGTCTTTTCTCCTTAACTGATTTTAAACATAGAAAAGTCATATTTTTTTCTGACCATGGACTCCTGTTACAACTAATGATTATACAAAATTGAAAAGCACCCATTTAATGTGGAAAGGTGAAGATATTAATCTCGCCTTGAGAGGTTTCAACAACCCTTTTCTTTCTTAATATCCTCTCCTTGTGCACTGAAAGACTTCAGCCTGCTTCAATAGCTCAATGCTTATGCATGATCTTTTGGTAGGGAATTAGCAGGGTTACTTAGGAAAATAGCACAAATAAATAACTCTCACAGCTGGAAGACTAGTGGCACATAGGGAACAATCATTAGAAAAAAATCTAGCATCAAGTTAATAACTGGAAGAAGCAAAGACAGTTTAATCTATAACTTCTGGTGGTTTGAAACAACCAATGTCCCAAACTTTCCTGCAAATCTACTTAGAACTGGGTATCCAAAACATTAATCATGCACTGAAATAGATTCCATGATTTTCAGTGTTAGAAGAACTAGCTCTGATTTTCTGTACTGAATAACCACTTCAGGCTTGATTTGTTTCTACTGTCACAAGTGATATTTCCTTGGCACTGCAAACTGTAAAATGGGTAAATTGCTGTCATTAAGTAATTGTGCTCCCTTGGTGACCAAGGCAGCAGTTTCTAACCTGCTCCAGTCCCATGCTCACTCCCAGCTCTGTGTGATGTGCCATGCCAGGTTCAGTGATGGGACCATTGTCTTCCAGAATTTGGAGAAAAACCATTACTTGCTTCACTCAGGATAAAAAAAAAAAAGCAATCATTGATTTGCCCTGGATTCAAAAGGAGAGCTGCACACAAGGTAATTTCTGCCTCTTTCAAGCTGTCTTTAGAGACAGTGGACACTCATGAGATATTTTAAAGTGGCAGAGCAGCAAAAATGTGTAAAGGCTCCTGTGTTGTTCCTGGCAGGTTTGTGCTCTGTTTCTGAGACTGTGTCCTTGTTACTCAGGGACCCAAGGCACAAGGCATCTCTGTTGGGCACCTGCTTGGGCTGGCAGGTTGTTAGCAGAATTTAGGGTGTTGTCTTTCACAGTGATTGAAAAGTTCCATTATTTATTTACTTATCCACTTTTAATTTGTGAAAGGGATTAACTGTGTCTCCTTTGAAGTAGTTTACATTTGAAAAGTACATTTTAGAGTGTGGTCAGAGAAGACTGGCTGGGGTAGGCATGTACTTTGTGCTGGGTGGGTCACTGCGTGGGTTCTAAAGCACAGCAAAGCTTTCCCAGCTGCTAGAAAAGATACTGAAATTCTACATCCAGAATGCAAGTAGCAATGTAGGAGTAACTGCAGTCTTTAATCCAGGTGTTGTTGTGGAACATAGAGAAAAATTCCTTATCTTTGCAAGCTTTGGGAACACGCAGCAGTCTGTGTGGCAGTGAGGGCTTTGTCGGGCAGGCTCTGAGTGCCCTTTGCTTGTGGCACTCACTCCACAGCCATTATTAATATTTACAGAAGGCGGCACCTACAACTTCCAGACTTTATAGGAGGCAAAGTCTTTGTCTCAAATTTATGAGGCACCTCAGAGGAATTCACCAGTACTGCACATAATCTAAAAACGTAACTAGGAAATAGTTTAAGCTTTTTTTTCCCCCCAGCTTTGTTAACTTGTTTAGGCAGCACTTTTGTCTTTTCAGGCTGTGAAACTACAGTACGTTATCAATGTAATAAACAGCAGAGTATGAATACTGCAATTGACACAGTGGATCAAATCCACAGCCAGACTTTTCCTATAGCCCATGTCCAGTAGCATAGACTGAAGAATACAGTTCCAAAAACTCCAACAAGCAGCTACAGTAAAAATTTTCCCCATATATTAAATGCCATCCTAACTTCTTAAACACAAGAACTGGATTAAACCATGAGTTTAGTTTTTTGCCTACATCTTTCAGTTAAACAATTTGAAGTATCTTTAGTGAATATACGTTAGAAACATTATCCCTAAATACCTGATAATTTCTTGGATTTTTGTAAGTTGTACCTGCTGTTAAAATAAGCTCCATGGAGATATCTGACTTTATAGTGTCAGTTTTGGTATTGTCATTGTTTTGATCAGGAAACCCCCTTTTATTTTGTGGTTTTTATTTCCTCTTGGGGCAGGAAGATGGTGGGGAGAGAACAAAAAAGCACTTAGCCTATAAATCTGAAGTGCCTGTGAAAGACAGAAACCAGGATTCATTACTTCAGAGGAAGACAGTGTGTGACAGTTAGAAATCTGCTTGCCTGCTCTGACCCAAGAAATCCCTAGAAAATCTGCAGCACGGTTTGACTGTTTATGTTCTGCCTTACTAGATCATCCAGTGCTCTCTGTTGTGAAATGAAAAACTTCAAAATAGATTAAAAGGATTATCTCTAAAAATGCATGTTTTGATTACATGACTGATGATTCTCTAGCTGGGAGGTTTATTGCAAATGCTTTAAAAGTTTCGGGAGAGACTGGAATCCCAGTAGTCTAATGCAATAATCTGCAAGTTTCCAGTTATGGTTTTTTACAAGACAGTATGTTTAGAACAGCATGACTTAGCAGTGAATATTTCCAGACCAGACCTGAAATACTTTAAAGCCTTTTTTTTCTGATACCTAACAAAGAGGTAGAATAAAGAAAGAATTTATATATATTTATATATGTATATGAAACTGTCAAAAGCCTCATACAGAAACAGAATAGGGAATAAACTAGGTGAATAACAAATAGGCTTCAAGTCTGAAAATGTAATAAAATACTTTTTTTTCAAAATACAGCATAAAAATTTGTGCTAGTGTGTGTGTGTGGATGAGGAAGGGTGGGGAAGGAGAGAAATAAAGATTTTATTGGCACTTCGAAGAATGAGTTGTGTAACTTCTTTGTGAGGAATGTACTCTTCCCAGAATTGTGGCTATAAAACCTTTTACCATTACGTGTCCTGTACCTATTTGAAGGTCTTTTCATGTCACTGTCTTTAATTGCCTAAAACAGAAAAAGGCAGATGCAAAATAGGATGATGTAACTGTTCTACAAGTTACACAAGTTAATAGTTACACACTAGTTATACAAGCTCTAGATTAACAGTTTTATATAATTCATTGCTGGAGCCTGATTTGGGTTTCAAGAAAAGTCAATGCCAAATCATCTTGTAATGTGTCTCTTCAGAAGAGCAACTGACAGCTTGTCAGCTTAGTTGAAGAGCTAAGAAAACCCGAAACAACTTTGGCCAATACTTTTTAACAGAATTTGAAAGGACAAGAAATTGCCAATATGCCTTGTCCTACAGGAGCTGGTCTTCAAAAACCCAGTTTGGGGCTTCCTAAGAATCAAAAGCAATTGATAGATTTCAAGTTGGGCACCTGAAGATCAAGTACAGTCAACTAACATTTGAACTTGATATTCTATTTCTGAGTTTTCTTTCAGTTTTCCAAGCTTCTCGAATTTCTCCTGTTTGCTCTTCCCATTGCCTTTTAAGCAGGACAAAAAGGATGTGGGTTCTTGAAGGTGTCATAGCTGCTGGAACTAGTGAGTTCCACATCACTGAAGAAAATGATTACTCAGTTCTTTTGAAATATCGATCAACATTTTGACTTTGAATTGCTATGTTTCAGTTTATAGAAAATATAAAGTATCGGATGGTCATACTGGTTTTCCAAATCCTCTTCCATGCTCTGAATACAGCTTTGGAGAAAACCCTGTACACCAGAAGGGTGTGAGGACACTCTTTAAAATAAGCATGAACTTGAATTGCATATAAAAGTTTTCCTGGTTCTGTGTCTACTGAGCAACAGAATTTCTCTGAGAGGTCATTGAGTACTAAAAATGTTGTAAAGGCTTACCAGAGACAACTGGAAGCCAAAAAGTGAAGTGTTTGTTATGGGATATAGTAATGGCAACTTTTCTTCTGCCCTCTTCTTCCATGAACCAAGAAACAGCCAGACTTTTCCACCAGGCCTAAACTTTCTTGAAAGGATAAAACCAATACTGATGTAAGTCTGCAAGGTTATGCAGCCTGGGTCTGAAAAGCCATGATTAGGCAACATCTGGACAGGGTGAGAGCTTCAGTGAAAATGCTTCACACAGGGAACTTCTGAGCTGAATCAGGATGATCTAATGACTGAACTAGGGATTCAACCTTTTCATGAGTTTGTAACACTCCTGAAGTAGGACTATGGGTATGAGAAGGATCATTCATTTCCTGCAGCAAACAGTGAAATAAGGTGCCCTTAAATACTGTGTTCGTGCTCTGTTCTTGGAGTTTAGTATATTTAATTCTCCACAGATGCTCCCTTTTGTTGCTGCCTCTCTCTGGGACTCATTGGAGGGTTGTTCTGCTGAACTTATCGCAGTATGTTCAGTTTCCAGTTACTATGGAAAAAGTTGGCCTCTTCATGTGCAGAGTAATCTTTGCTTATGGATTTATTTTTATGCCTGACCTAAAAGTGTTTGCATGAGCAGGTTATGAGCAAGAGTCTTAACCCAAACATTGGAAGACATGATTCTCTTTACCCACTTCTAGAACACCCCATTTGCTTGTGGAAGTGTGTAACAAGAAAGCCATAATTCTAATTTTATTTGAGAAGATGAAATATGTAATGCCTGAATAT
>NW_008655037.1:0-5869 GCF_000695815.1 Acanthisitta chloris
ATATATGAATCAGAGAGGTGAAAACCTTGGATAGTTTTCAGACTCCTGGCTGCTCTCCAGCAACACTTTAGAAATACAGTACTAAATTTACATTGGTTTCAGTATTGCAAGCCTAGAATTTCCCCCTGGAGATCCCATCTGCTCCTCACTTACATGAATCCCCCAAACTGGGGAACAGCAGGGCAGACATCCTATTAAATCACTGGTTTTATCATACCCATTCAGTTTTTTCCCTGGATCTGATGATCTGCCAGGGCAGAATGCTGCATCATTTGCTTCATCAAAATGTACAACGTGGTGTGCAGTAATCCAGGCAGCAGTGAGGTGTCAGGCACAATGGCTGCTTGCTGGAGGATGTAAACCCTTCAATGCTGGTTCCTGGGAGCTGACACACACTGGGATCTCTCCATGAGAACCATGCATTAACAACTTAACTATCTGGACTGCCTGGGAATAGGGGAAGAAGTAGCTTAGAAGTTTTTGTGGAAGTTAGTGAAGGGAGAATAAACTCATGAAAAAGAAGTGAGTCAGGGATGAGACATGGCCAACCTTCCACAGGAACTGGAGAAACAGAGGAGACCAAGGGGATATGATTTTCCAGTACCTAAAGGTCCTACAAGAAGGCTGGAGAGGGACATCTAATAAGGACATGGAGTGACTGGACAATGGGGAATGGCTTTAAGATGAAGGAGGGTAGATTTAGATTAAATATTAGGAAGAAATTCTTCCCTGTGAGGGTGGTGAGACACTGGCACAGATTTCCCAGGCAAGCGGTGGCTGCTCCATCCCTGGAATTGTTCCAGGCCAGGTTGGATGGGGCTTGGAGCAGCCTGGGCCAGTGGAAGGTGTCCCTGCCCATGGCAGAGGGGGTTGGAACTAGATGACCTTTAAGGTCTCTTCCAACCCAAAAGATTCAAATATTCCATGAGCTGTATGAGGCTTAGATAGAAGCTCATTCATGCCCCACTCAGTTGCTTACAGACTCTTCCTAAACAATTATTCATTTTTTCCCCTGGCTACTACTAGGTTTCCCAAACCATTTTTTAAACACAAACTGCATTCAAACTGCCATTCAAACCCTGCGTGGCTGGCACCCTGCACAGCTAGGAGTAAAGCAGAAAGGATCAGAAAGTGAAAAATCATTTTGTGTGCATGCTCTGGTGAGGACACCACAGCAGGGCAGGGATGCCCAGGGTGATGGAGATGGAAACCACTGAGCTTTCCTCCACTCTTCCAAACAGCGCTGCACCCAGAGCTGGCCAGCAAAACAGGGAGGGTGGAAAGAATAGGAATATAGCTTTAAATCCTGTCCCAAAAGGCCCTTTTTCATGCGCCAGGAGGCTGGAGGAAGGGGAGGGATGCAGGGATGTGAGCGATGCCTTGCCTGGGCTCACGGTGGCATGTGCGATCCACAGCTCTGCTGCAGCTGCTCCCTCCAACCTGCTGCTGTCAGCACGGGAAAGGGGATCCAGCCTCTAGGACAGGCTTTACCCGAGAGAAAAAGAACACAGATTCTTTTCTGTGGATGCTCACTCATTGTCAAGCCCTCTGATAGCTCTGCAAGGCTCAGGAGTAGCTGCCCAATGTGACAGCTGATGAGTGTTGGTTTTATTCTGACATCTCTCTCTGATATTTTGATTTCTCCTTTTTTTGATTCCTCCTTTTTGGATTCCTCCTTTTTGGATTCCTCCTTTTTGGATTCCTTCTTTCAGCTGAGGTCCCATTTCAAACATCTTGGGGGAAGCCAAGGGACCATGTCCATGACAGTCTGTGGCTGACACACCACCAGTGCTGTGGGTTTGCAACCTTCTCAGGGTGTTCAGATGGAGAAAAGAAGGATCCATGGAGACCTTGGAGTCCCTTCCAGTGCCTAAAGAGGCTCCAAGAAAGCTGGAGAGGGACTTGGGACAGGGGCACGGATTGACAGGACAAGAGGGAATGGCTTCACACTGACAGAGGGCAGGGATGGTTAGATATTAGAAAGATATTCTCCCCTGTGAGGTGCTGAGACACTGGCACAGGTTGCCCAGAGAAGCTCTGGCTGCCCCAACACCACCAGGATGGGGCTTAGAGCAGCCTGGGCTAGTGGAAGGTGTCCCTGCCCATGGCAGGAGGTTGGAATAATATGATCTTTCAGGTCCCTTCCAGCTCAAATCATTCTATGATTCTATGACTCTCCTTGCAAAATATCTGGTGGCATTTGTCCTCAGCACAAGTTATTGGTCACTTGGCTGTTGGGCTTGTCCAGCAGGCATCAGTGGAGCCAAGAGAGACAGCCTGTGTGCTATAGGAATGATGGAAAAGGAAAAACAGATCACAGAAATCCTGCCAGCCAGTTCCCACCTTCAATTGCCATAACACTTCTGTGCAATTAATTCTCTGTACATGCAAATATATTTCCCTTGTCATATCTGTTAGTAAAATCCATAACATTGCCTAAGAAAATCCAAAGGCACAATAATTAGAAATACAATGTTGTAAGAGGTGATGTATGTGGAGAGCACAGAGTGCCTCCACGTGAGCTCAGCTCTATTCTCTGTCCTACCACACGTTGATGTCTGACCTTGACCAAGTTGGTTAACTTCTCCTTGTCTTCAATAAAATCTGTCTCATAAAATCTGGATAATAGCATTAAACTTATCTACATCAGATGAAGGTTTTGATGTTTAATCAATAAAGATTTGTAAAAAGCTCTGAGAACCTCTTAAAAAAAAAAAAATGTCCACAAAAGGTTTCAGCAATAACCAAGACTAATGAGTGAGAGCAGGTACAAGATGCCCCATTGATGTGTCAGTGCTGACTGGGCTGGGAGCTGAAACACCAGTGCAGGGCAGCTCTGGGCATGCTATGGGAAGGGAGAGCAATTGGGACTGTTCAGGCTGGAGAAGAGAAGGTTCCATGAGACCTCATAGCAGCCCATCAGTATCTGAAGGGGCTGAAGCTGGAGAGGAACTCTTTACTAGGAACTGCAGTGATAGGACAAGGGGTAACAGGTTCAAGTAGAAGGAAGGGAAATTCAAGTTAGATATTAGGAAAAAGTTTTTCCCTGTGAGGGTGGTGAGACACTGTCCCAGGTTGCCCAGGGAGGCTGTGGCTGCCCCAACCCTGGCAGTGTTTCATTCCAGGTTGGATAAAACCTTGAGCAACCTGCTCTGGTGGGAGGTGTCCCTGCCCAGGGCAGGGGATTGGAACTAGGTGATCTTTAATGTCCATCCTAACCCCTAAAATTCTATGATTCTATGAATTTTGGGTTGCAAAGGACCCAGCTGGAAGTGGCTACCATGCTGCAAGTGCCAGCCTTACCTCCGGCAAGGACTTCTACTTTTGACAGGTTTTGGATCAACTGCTTTTTATTTCAAATACACCAAAGACTGTTTATTTCCAAATTCACATTTCACCCCTTCTCTCCTTTCCTTTGCACCCTCAGGCTCTGGCAATTTGCTGTTGCTTACTAGGGTGGAGTGAATTACTTCTTTGGCAGCATAATAGCACCCCCAAAGCTTGATGCAGTGCAGGGTGATCAATAGAATGTGATGTATATAAGAATGTATTAATATTGTGTTTACCCAAGCACATTTTGAGAGCTATCCCTAACTTTCTAACTTTGAAAACAAGAAGAAAGTGAAGAAATGGAAACACTTTTCAGATCTCAAATCTAAGGAGAAAAAAAAGTCTCTGCAGAGCAGAGAAAAAGTCTATTCTTAATGGTGTCTCTTGTCTGAGCAGAATTAGGAGATCCCAGGGTAGATACCATCCTGCTGAGAGCTATTTCAGCTCATTCTGAGATACTCTGCTGAATTCATAGTACAAAGAGTTTCTGATAAAATAATCTGAATGAAACCTAATCTTCCAAACCTTCCTTTGAGATGTCCATGGCTCCTGCATCTGGGTGTAATCCCTGGGATGACCATGGTCAGTTGTCAGCCTTGGATGATCATCACTCAGCTCCTTCAGAGCTTTAGCTCTCTTAGTTCAAGAACAAACAATTTTCCTCTGCAATGCTTCACTCTGGTGTTTTCTTGGAGGGGTAGGAAATAGGCAGGTGATATCCTCTTCTCCAAGAAAATGAGTCCTGGGTCTGCATAACCTTCCTGCCAGCAGCCAAGTAAGCTCTGCACACTCTAATTCCCAAAGATGAGCTGAGGATTCACATGTTACTTACTGAGGTATTACATGGAATTTTAATAGGCCTTTAACAGGACTCCTGTGAGTTCAACAGCTGATCCAAACAAGATCTCTGCTCCAAGGCCTAATCCCATTATAGCCTGAAAGGATCTCCTTCAGAGAAATTGTTTTGTCTTCAGGCAGTGCTGAAAAGAAAGAAGAAGAAAGAGATGGACCAAAAGATGAGGAAGAGACACAAGTTTAAAGAAAAAGTTCTCTGAAAAAAAGAAGTGATGCTAATGCAGGTAGAAAATTCTACAAGGAAGAGAAAAAAGAAGTATACAGCTTTTTTTTTTTTTTTTCTTCTTAATCTCACTAGTTAGCACTTTATGTCAAAATCCCCTCAGATGAACAATCACTAGAACTCAGTGAACAATTTAAAAGCAATAATTTATTCAAGGAACGTGGCATACTGATGCACATCCACACATTGTCTGAAGAGATCACAAAGTTCTCCAAATTTCATATGTTATTCAGATCCATTTGCCAAGTTCCTGCAGCTGACAACTCTTTGCTTCCAGATACTTTATGACTTAACCCATGAAAGGAAATCATTTATTCTAAGCACAAACTTCTTTAGTTTGTATACAAAACCTCCAAAATCAATCATTATTTCAATAACCACTCAAGTGATGCTGCTGTACACTCAGGAGTCTCTCACAAGGACTCCAGTCCTTTTGCTTTTATTCAGAGGTTAAATATCTGAATTCTGTGTGATTACATTCACTCACTTACTTGCCCACATAGAAATGAACAGAACAACTGCATTTTTCTCCCACAAAGCTCCCAAATCCAGCCAAGAATTTGGACAAAATCTTATCACTGGTGCTTAAAGATGGCACAAGTGGCAATATGCATTAGGAGGTGCCAGGAGCAGGCAGCAATCATCTGTGCTCATCCTCCTTCTTCTTTGTGCTTCTCAGCCAACCTGATGAAGCTGGTGCAGCATCAGGGCAGCAATTCAGAGCTGCTGAACATATGTCATTCCCACATTTGTGAGGGCTGAGGAGCTGGGAGCTTTGCTCTGATGATCAGGCCAGTTGTCCAGTAGGCAATCCAGAGAGCTTAGACATAACAGTGTCTTCATGTGTTGCAAATGAAGACATTTCAGCAAAAAGAATTGAAACAGAAATAATAGACCTGAACCCACAGGAAAAGTCTTGGATCTGAATAAAAATTCACATATGGCTTCAGTCTGGTCTGCAAGTGATGTGCTACACATCTCACCCCTCACAGAATCACAGAATATCCTGAGTTGGAAGGGACTCACAAGGATCATGCAAGTGCAGCTCCTGGCCAGGAAGGTTCACAGGTTCCATAGTTCCTTTTCTTGCCTTTGGAGCCATGGAGAGGCATCCACAGCTGATTGCCTCTCTGGGCCAGCCTTCCTGGGGGGTGGTGCAGCTCCAGCACATCAGAGCTGGCATTTCTGTGGCATTTAATACTGGTAAAATGCACAGGTCACATCTTGGGATGTAGTTAAAATTCCCTTAGGGATCATTTCACATATTCAAGCAGAGTGGCAGGCTAGTGGTTGGACTCAATAATCTTAGAGGTCTCCTCCAACCTTGATGATTCTATGATTCACAGATTAAAATAAACTGGGATATCTTGGCTTGCTGGATGAACCCACTAAAAATCTCAGGATGAAGGTTTAGCTTTAAGGGAGAAATAACCAAGCTGAGTGTACTGGTCCAGACTTCTG
>NW_008655037.1:5927-23269 GCF_000695815.1 Acanthisitta chloris
GCCCCCAAATCACTATGGTGAGTTAGGTCAAAAATAAGCTGAGAAGTTCACTGGTATCACAAGAACTGTGGTTTGGTTTGGCAGGGAGTAGAGGAAGGGAAGGTGGGAGATTCAGGAGCCTGTTAATCGAGCAGCAGATGGGCTTTTCATTAAGAGGAGCTCCAAAACCTAATGAAATCAGTCAGAGCCTTTTTTTTTTTACTGGCTTTGGTGGACTTTGGAGAAGGCCTTAATTTAGGCACCTAGCTGCAGGGATACAATTACAGCCCTTGATCTCAGTGGTGGATGTTAACAAGCACTTCTGTCATACTCACTGGGGCTGACAGAAAGTTGGGCATCATTTCTGAGTCGATTTTGTTCTGAGACTGGCTTGAGCTTTGAACTCCAGCCTCAGGGCAATGCATACAGATAATGGATTTCTCTTCATCTGATATATAGATATTGCTGCTCATTTTCTAGCTGCTGTGGTATTTGGTTGCTACAGTGTCCAACCATAATGTTTACAGATTGCAGCTGTACTGTACATGACCAAAAAGATGCTGTCTAAAGCTGTTTTGGAGTGTTACTATGATCCGTGGGCTTGATTTTGTTTTGCTGGAGCTAAAACCAGTTGTAAAACTAGCCTAGCTTCCTAAATAACCACATTCAAATATAACTGAATTGAAGAAAGTGCAGAAAAAGCTCCATCATTGTCATATTATTCCCACTGGCATTTCTGAACAAAAATGGATTTACACTTCCAGTTCTGAAACTCTAGCTTATAGCACAAAAAAAGCAAGCTGGGACGAAGGTCAACATTGATGTGGAATGCAAAGCATCATCTGTCTTGATCATCTATAAGCTATGTGCCCACCCACTGCAGATTTTTTTTTTTTGGTCCTGGTAGTAGTTAAAATGTTGAATTTTCCATTTCCAATTTTTTTTTCTTTCTTTCTTTAGAAGAATTTCCTAGAAATACACAAATGATTTCTCTGCTATCCTAATTCAGATACCACTTGACCTTTTCACATCTCCATGTCCTGAAGCATCAAAGTAAACTTCTATTAGAACAAGAACAGCCACTCTGGAGATGATCTTGGGCTAGAGGATGGATGGCTAGGGAAGGAAGGGAACAGAAGAGGGAGGCTGAAAATAGACTGAGATGTCCCTGTTGCTACAAGCAAACAATGTGCTTTGTCAGAAACATGGAGTTGTGTTATATTTTCATAAGAACCACAATCATCCTAGACACTAGACATGATTTTTTCTGACTTGCAGGAAGACTGGAAAATAAAGGAAACCTAAAAACCTCCCACACCATAACACCACAGTAATTGCTTGGTGTAAAAGGGTGTTTGAAAAGAAAATCAGCAAGAGCAGAAGAGAGAG
Source organism: Acanthisitta chloris (assembly GCF_000695815.1). NCBI lineage: Eukaryota > Metazoa > Chordata > Aves > Passeriformes > Acanthisittidae > Acanthisitta > Acanthisitta chloris. The sequence continues at coordinate 7,296 of NW_008655037.1, forward strand.
GTTGGCCAAGGACTCTCCTGTTCATCCATCAGCTAAAAAGAGAAAAAAAAAAGGGAAAAAAAAACAGTAGCAAAAAGCCAATAAAATACCCCCAAACTGCCAACACATTCCACTGAGCATAATTTCTTGCCTGAAGTTAACACAAGATGGATATTCACTGTGTGTCATCACCTTCCCATCAGCCCTGGCATAATGTCTCAGGGCCTAGGGACCAGCAGTGACATGTCCCAACAGCTGTTGTATTGATTTTAATTCTAAGTCAAGCTCTCTCTTACATACCTGATCCTACTGTAATATTAATTACCAAGTCTCCCTCTGCTCCAGCTCTGCTGTGCCATTCGTTATCAAAAGGCAGCCACGCAGGTGACTGTCACCTCAGATCCATTTGTCATGAACAGGAGTGACCAGCTCTGTGTTAAGCATCTCTGGGTTCTGCATGACATTGGTTAAATGCTCTCTGGTAGATCGTAAATCACTGTAGTGTTAAAAGAATTCCTACCCTGAGCAGCAGGGAGCTAATCTGTGTCTGCAGGTTTTTAATTGAGTAAAACAAACGAGGAGATGAAACCCTCTTTAGATGCACTCCAGCCCTTTCCTTTGGATTAAAAGGAGCTGAAACCTTTCCCTTTGGGATCACTGTGTTGGTGGTGAGAGCAGCTAAGAAGGGGCATATTGCAATAATCCTCTTTTTCTTGCCATCACCTCTGCCTGTTCAAAGGAGCAGCAGATGGTTAGGGATTGAGTAGGAACAGTACCAAGAAACTTAACAGACATTTCTGAGGAGACAGTCCTCACTGGCACTGAGCTCCAGCATGATCCACAGGATGGATCCCTCTCATGCTCTGTCTGAGAGCCCTTATCCCCACAGCCCTGAGGCCCCCAAGGACATATGGCCATTATTTTTTGGGAAGCACTATGAGAGCAGTGGATAAGGATCTTCATGTAAGGAACTAAAAAACTAGGTCTGCAACATTGTCCAGAAAATGAAGAACTAAAGGGTTTTTTAAGAGTCCAACAGAGATAAAAGGGCCACCCAGCTCCTCTGGTGCCTTTGAGTGGTCACCCTGGGTCTCTGCACATATCCAATACACTACAAGTTGACTTTTCTTTGACCGAGTTTGGGCTCAGGTTCAAACTTTCATGTCTGTGTTGAAAAAAATATATGGCTTAAGTGGTAGAGGTTGAAGGAGGACAAGGTTTAGATGTGGAGAAACAGGCAGAGCTTGGCTCAAGTCAGGCTGGGGATGAAGCTCTCATTTAGGAAAAAAAAAAAATAACCAAGTAGCTCTATTGTACACTTTCAAGTTGATATTTAGAGCAGGAATTAAAACTACATCCCTCACTGTCATCCTGCATTCCCAGAGCCACTGTGTTACTCACCCTAACCCAGCCTGACAGACTCAGACTCCTTCGAGAGCAGAGCAGAAAGTGGTTTCCAAGAAGTTATAACCAATACAGTTGGGAAAACTCCCTTTGCTCTACTCTGAAAGGAGATTCTCAGAGTAATGAAGTCATATACATGAGCCAAGTTTGTTAGATTTCTCTCTAGGCATGTTGCCTCTGCATAATATAGAGCAAGAGGTCCTACAAGAAATAAAGTATGTTTGGCTTTCTAAATATTTTATTGCTAGAAATGTGGACCAGAATAATGCCATGTGGGGAACCCTGAGCATATTTCCCAGCTGGGTAAGCTGAAGTTTTAAGGCAGGAAATTATGATAGTAGGTTGTTTTATTTTAAGCTCCAAAATTCCATGTTCAGAGATGCGTAGCACAGCTCCTTTTCATGATATAATTAATCATCATTCCATTCAATGGAGTAAGAGGATCTAATGGGATATATTGTCCCATTTTAACGACGAGCACGTCAGATAACATAAATAGGTCAATTGACGTAATTGCAGTAAATACAGAAAAACAAAACCCCTCAATATTTCAAGATGAATTATGTAATTTCCATAATTATGTCTAAAAATGGCATGTCACCACTAAGTGTACTCATGTATCTCTAACCCTCTGCCTTCCTCCTTCCCGTTTGGCAGGGATGCATTGCTAGACGATGTCATATGCGACTGGAGATTTCTCCAGGTTCTCCAGCTTTGTCAGAGATGTTCAGTGTTGTTTAGACAAGAGCATCAGCTTGACTCACGGGGTGCAGGGGAATTGCAGGCTCCCAAGCTGAGCTCCCAGTCATCCCACATTCCATCAGGGGCTGCACAGGCAGCTGCTGTCCGAAGCATCAGGGTGGCAGGAGGAAGGATGGAAATCAGGGATGGCACAGGGCTCAGCCAAGAACTGCATCTCCTAAAACAGCACAGCACTTGCAACACTTTATTTTTCTCAGCCATGTCTCTTATGCTGATGGGGGCTGAAAGAAGGTGATGCCAGAGAAGCACAGAGCAGCCTTTTTTTTAGCCTATGGGACTCACTGTCTTCTCCAGCAGCCCTGGTTAGTTGGGAGTTCTGAACCTCTGGCAGGGGAGTTCCCTTTCTTCTGCAGGGAAAAAAAAACCCACTACAGTCATGTTAAAACAGCTATAAAGAAAAACAAAATATAACTGTTCAAATGACTGACCCCAAGGTGCCCAGCAGGAAAGATTTCACTAAATCCACAACATTCAGGCAGATGTAGCCAAGTTTGGGGTGCTGCCAGCCTCGTCCTCCCCAGCCCTGTTAATTCCTCACTGCTGTGTGATTTCAATGATCTTAAGGGTCTTTTCCAGCCTAAATGATTCCATGATTTGCAGCTGGTTACAGACCCAAAAATCCCCCAGAGGAAAGAGGAAAACTCTGCCCCAGACTTCAGTGTCTCTGGTGAAATTGCCTTGCATAGAATAGGGAGAAAAAGGCTGGTGAGTGTCTCTGTGTTGACTTTTATTAGGAGAAATATTTAATTATGATAACTTCCTCCAAGCTATTCCACATGTCAGGTGAACAGTACCTGATGCAACACCTCAAGTACTCTGTTAAGCCTGGGTCTGCCTCCTTCTCCTGCCTGGGTCATATAAAGAGGATTGACCCTCATGGATGTATTTTAGCTTGAGTACATCCTTCCATCCACAAATCCAGATTCTGCTCTGATGGAAAACTCTAATGGGGGAAAGGGGAAATTTATTACATGTGCAAAAATGAGGATAAAGTGATCCAGATCTCAGACTATTTAGAGAATTAGTCATTTGGGGGGGGAAAAAAAAGATAATCTAAATGGTGTTTAAAGTTGAGGCAGACAGGTCGACACAGGTTTGCTCCTGCAGCATGTCCAGCTGGAATCTCCTTGCTGGGGGAGGAGAGGGGGTGAATAAAGCCAGGAGCCATCCCCCCTCCCTGCCTGCTGCTCCTTTTGACCTTCTCTTTCTCCTGATGGTCTCTGGGCATGTCCTTGTTCACTTAGCTGTGCACAGCAAACCATTTTCATTGCCCCTGTACATTTTACCCAGCCACATCTGAAAATCAGGAGAGAGAACTCCAGCTGCTGAAGTGCACAATTTGCTCTTAGCTACAGCCCAGTAATTGAAAACTGTCATTCTGCAGGAAAATGGCAACAGGAGCAAGAGCAGGAGCAGGCTGGAGTTTGTCACACTGCATCTGGAGATTTTGTAACTAGTTTCAGCTGAACTTTTCCCCCTCTGGGCTCTGATGGCTTGCCTGCTATTTACCAGCCCCTAGGAGAACTGCTTTAGTTATTTCGTTATTGAAATACTTTGGAGGTTGTTGTGTTTGTTTACACTTTTCTCTTGTTTCCAGGGCCAAGGCAGAGGGAGGTAAAGCTGGGCTTGAAGACAGGGAATAGTGGGCTAGGTCAAGATTCCCATGAACTATTTACAGGGCATGTGAGGAGAGGACAAGGGGGAATGGCTTCAAACTGAAAAAAGAGGATATTTAGGTTAGATATTAGGAAGTTTTTCCTGTGAGGGTGCTGAGGCACAGGTTGCCCAGAGAAGATGTGGCTGCTCCATCCCTGGAAATTTAAGGCCATGTTGAACAAAACTTGGAGCAACCTGTGTTGGTGGAAGGTGTCCCTACCCATGGCACGGGGGTTGGAATGAGAGCTGAGGAATTTTGTTTCACAGCAAAGTTGGACTTGGATAATTTATTTTTACAAATTAGGAAAACTTTAACACTGGAACATCTTTCCTAGCGGGGGTTGGAATGAGAGGTCAGGAATTTTGTTTCACAGCAAAGTTGGACTTGGATAATTTATTTTTACAAATTAGGAAAACTTTAACACTGGAACATCTTTCCTAGCTTTAAAGCTAAGTAACAACCTGTCTGGATAGCTGCCAAGCCCTGATGGCAAATGCCAGGTGATGTCTGTTCAATTCCATGCAACACTCATGATAATGTCATTTCTTCACGTTGAAGTGTTAATCACAATTGACATTTCTTACAACTTTTCTTCCATTTTTGATTAAAAAGCAGGAATTTATGATCTAATCCAGATTTTTATATAGGCCCCTATTTAAAAAGCAAGATACCAAAGAGGAGTGATGAAAGAGCTACAGATCTGTTAGTTCCTCCTACTATCTGACCCCAGAGCCTGGTTGGAGGTAACTTCTGGGATGCAATAAAAGGCTTTGGGCTGAAACTCTCACCTTAAATCCCTTCAACACCATCTGGGGAGGGGGAGGAAGAAAGGAACTGGAGATGTGTTCCCACTTAAGATGCCAGGGTTAGATCCAAGGAAGAAGGTGAGCAAGGAACATAAGTCCTGTGTACACAATCTGCTCTAACTCTGTAATTTTCAGAGCATGAGAGCTAAAGCTTCTGTCCCACCAAGGGAACAGACTGATCTCAGCTACATGGTGCCTTGGGCTGTGGAGGGTTGGGAGTCTGGGGAAGCTGTGCAGATTTTGGATTATCAAAAATATTCCTGCTAGGCAGCTGTATTAAAATCTGGGCTGCTGCAGCTCCATATGGGTTTTTTTCCATCCCTCAACCACTGTTTTCTCCTTGCTGTAGTCAAAACAAGCTTTTCAGAGCACACTTGTGGCAGATAGGACTAGGATCAACAGGTTGCCTTCTGAAGTGTCATTCACTGTGAAGGAGAGATGTGGCTGGCTGACGTGTGATAGCTCTTCTCCTCTGATAGAAGAAAAAGGCCTCACCATCGTTGTAAGCAAGGATCAGGGAGAAGAGGTTTGTACAGCCTTTAAAAGTCCTGTATCTTGAGAACTAAAGAGGCCCTGCTGTCTGCCACACTGTTCTGTCAACCCCATCTCCAAATCTTGCTACGATGGGTAAGGATTACTTTTATTGCTGCAGTTACTGTCTCCAACAGGTGAGTTTTTTCCCTCTATAAACACCTCCTCTCCTGTGAACATGACGTGGCCCTTTTGTCCTCCAGTGGGACAGACAGTACATTGTGTAATTAGGGGAAGGAGACAAGACAAAGGAAAGGCTCTGGCAAGAGCCTCAAAGGAACAGAAGGTGATGCACTGTGACAGATGCCCTTTTTGATGCTGTTTGTTAACCTTTTTTGATGCTGTTTGTTAAACACGCTGCCACTTCCTTTTGTTCAATTCCCCAACTTGCCTGTGTGCTCCTGACATCTGCACAGTCCAAGGCAAGACAACTGCTTTCCAGAGCTGGAGAGGAGACAACACATCCTTGCACTCACCTCTCACCATCCCATCCCAGGAATTAAGCTAATGCAAACTTCCAACACCCATTCCTGCCTCACCATTATCTTGTGTGGTCTATAGCTAGATAGATACCTTCAACATTGGAGTCCTGTGTCCAGTTCTGGGCCCCTCACTTCAAGAAAGACATTGAGAAGCTGGAGCATGTCCAGAGAAGGGTGATGTAGTTGGGGAAGGATCTGGAGAGTAAGGCATGTGAGGAGCTGCTGAGGGAGCTGAGGATGGCTCAGTCTGGAGAAAAGGAGGCTCAGGAGGGATCTTCTCACTCTTTAGAACTACCTGAAAGGATGTGGTAGCAGGTGGGGATTGGTCTCTTCGCCCAAGCAACTAGTAACAGGATGAGAGGAAATGGCCTCGAGCTGTGCCAGGGGAGGTTCAGGAAGAATTTCTTGGTGGAAAAAGGTTGTTAAGCATTGGAAGGCACTGTCCAGGGAGGTGATGGATTCACCATCCCTGGAGAGTGTTCAAGAAACCACTGGATGTGACACTTAGTGCTCTGGTCTAGTGGACAAGGTAGTGATTAGTCAAAGGTTGGACTCAATGATCTCAGAAGTCTTTTCCAGCCTTTTCCACAGCCCTGTGGAAATAAGCTATAGAGCTCCCTCTCTTAAAAGCATCTCCTATAGATGTTGGGCTGTTTACCTGTATACCTATCCCCTTCAGGAGAAGTCATACCTCTGTGTAAGTATTTTCTTCCCTGCATGTCTCTCTCTGAGCTCTATTACCTTTAGTTCTGAGGAAGTTCAATGCCTCTTGCTGCCTCTGCACAACCAGGCAACCTCCATCCCACCCCCACAGCAGAAGAATCTCTGGCAGCCAAAACAGAGGTGCTGAGAAAGGCACAAGCAGCTGCTTCTGTCCTTGCTCTCCTCCTCCTTCCTGCTTTGGGGAATACAGAGGAAAATAGCCATTGTGGCTGGCATCAAGGCAGATGGTAGCACTAAAACTAAGAGCATTAATTACTACTATTATTTTTAGCAGAAACATATTGTAAGCAGCATGATTCAGAGCTGGCCAAGCCCCTGCAAGAGGCTGAGCACTCTGAGCTGAGCAGGAGGCAGCTGGCAAGAGTGGGGAGAAGGGAGTGGATGCTCCTCCAAAACTTTGGGACACCAGCATTTATTTAGGCTGCACCCTCAGACAATTTCCAGGAACAGATGTGCATTGGATCTGAATTCAAAATGGGAAAGCTCTCATGTTCCTCCTGTTAGGGATACAAGCTGGGGTGGGATCATGCTGTTGCTTTCCCTGGCACATTTCCATGGGCATCAGCAATGTTCCTTTAGATGCACAGCTCTGGTGTTGGAAGTGGGAGACAAATCAGCCCTTGTATTTTAATCACTAACATTTTATTGGCTTCATAAAACATGGGATGAGGTGCTGTGTGAACAAGAATTGAGCAACAGTCCTGGCTTAAAGAATTTACAGCCAGAGAGATAAGACAATAGTTGGAAGGAAAGGGAATATTCCTTTAACAGCTTGAGAGCTGGAGATGGTTCAAAGACTCTTGTGCAGCTCCTAATCACAGGAAACATGGAAATCATTTGCAATTTGTGCTTCTAATATATATGGAGAGGTCATAAAAAGCCAAGAGCAGAGCTGGTAACTGCAAGTAAACCACCACTGCAACGATTTAAGCACAAGGTCAACCTTAGTGCTAAAGCCTGTGGTCCAGCAAAATATCTGAAGTGAGATCTAAACGTGGGCTTAGAGCAAACACTTGTTCAAGTGTCTTTCTAAAAAAGAAATTAATTGGAAACTACTGTCAAAGTTAAGTGTGTTCTTGAGGAGTCTGTTAAACCGAGACCCAGCCTTGTTGTTGGAGTCACACAGAGGAGTGAAAGAAAATACTTGTCAAATATATTATTCTGAGAATTCTGTGTTCACTCATTAAATCATTTATTAATGACTCCTGCAGCAAAAAAAAAAACCTGAAAAGAAAAATATTGCCAGATGAGTTATTTAACAAAACTCCACAAATTCAGCATGTAACACATTCATCAGATTCTATTCAAGCAGCTTCAATGCTTGGACAAACCCCTGGTTTTTTAATCTAATTTCCCAGGCAGGAAGACTGCCAAAAAGTGCAAATGATGCTGTAAGAATGAAGAGAGGCTTTTCAGTGGCCAAATACCTCAGTGATGTTTACATGGACCCTTAGCATCTCACTCCCTAAAAGACACATTCCTGTGTGCCATTTGGATCCAGGATTTCTCTTTCTTAGTGCCTATTTCAGAGCAGGGGGGAGATAAGGGTATATTTGTCTATGGGATTGAACCTATCACACAGGATTCATTAAAGGGGGATGGACTGGAGGCAGCAGCTCCTCTGTGCTGAGCTATTGAAAGTGAAATGGGATAATTGCCACAGTTACAACTAGACTGATCAAGCTGAGAGAAACAAGTTTCAAATTGTACCAATCAGCCCTAATCCGAAGGAGTTATTAACAGAGCTCTACCCTGGTGCGTCTGCATCTGCTAACTTGAGATAATGATTTATATCACCCTTTATGAAAGTTCCAATTTATTCTAATTCAATAAGCGAAAGCAGCGAGCTCAGAGGGAGTCACAGACTAGGATTCAGTGTGAGCCCCTCAGCCACTCTGCTCCTCCCAGGCAGGGCCAGCAGCTGCTGCTCTGTGGAAACCACAGGGACAAAAGGAGAAAGAAATACAGTTTGGAGAATTTTATTTTATTCTCTTCAGGTGACATAGAATTGCAAGGTGCATACATAGATCAGTGGGATGATTTAGCCTTGAAAACCCTTGAATAGGACCAGCAGTGAGGATGTGGTACAGGAAGGACAAGGGGGAGCTGCTTTAAACTGAAAAAGAGATAAGTTTAGATTAGATATTAGGAAGAAATTCTTCCCTGTGAGGTGCTGAGGCACTGGCACAGGTTGGCCAGAGAAGCTGCAGCTGCTCCCTCCCTGAGAATGTTCCAGGCCAGGTTGGATGGAGCTTGGAGCAACCTGGGCTGGTGGAAGGTGTCCCTGCCCATGGAAGGGGGGGGAACTCAATGATCCTTAAGGTCCCTTCCAACCCAAACCAGTCTGTGGTTCTATGAAGGGCAAATGATGTCTCCCTCAGGACAAAAGAAGCAACCCAGAATGCCTGGACAAGGGAAGTTTTGTTGGATTCTCAGACCCTATTGCTGTAGTCTCTCCTTATATCAACACACATATTTCTGCAGACACAAAGCTGTTTGGACCATTATGGGAAATCTGTCTGGCATGAGGCCTTTGAAACCTGAAGAAGCATCAGGGCTAGAAACTAGGCACTCATCAGGAGTCACTCCCTTGAAATAATACATGGGGTTTTCTAGGGGTTTAATTGCTAATGACACCATAGCCCCATTAACACACAACACACCTCAACAATCCCTGGCTCTTTGGTGAAATTCTTATTACAGCCCAATCCAGAGCTGCCATGAGGCTGCTCCAACTCCTACAAGCCAAATGTCACCACTGACTCTCCTGTGTCCCTTCCATCCTGCACAGAGTACCCAATTCCCTCAGGAGTTAAACATGTCTAACAGCAGGACACAATTCCATTCTCTGTTGGGCCCTGCACTAAGTGAACAAAACCATCCAGATTTCTGCATATTGTTCTTCTCCTGAGGGGAAGCTTTATGTTATTTGCTGTGTTTGCACAGTTCTAGTACCTGCAATGTTTGCTTGGCTTTCTTTTATTTAAACACATTTGTTCCAGTTGCAGTTTCTGACCTATTTTACTGTTACTCTGTGAACACTTACTGAGTGATAGTTTTGTGCCTTTGTTTCAAGAATATTCCAAGAAAATCAAAATACCACAAGCACTTCAGTGACTATTTGTGCAAAGTTTCATAGGCAAAAGGGTTTTTCCTCTGTCTTTCTAAGGATGACTTCATAGTTGATTGACTTTTAACTGTAAAATTCTGATACCCATTTATCGACCAATCCCAAAGAGTTCTTGGCTCCTTTCACAAAACACAGTATTAATCATGATTCTACATGTAGGTTTTCCTGCTTTATACTACTTTGATGGCTGCAGCATCTGCTTTGCACCTCCCTGAGGTTACTGCCTTGCCACTATGTGAGTTCATCAGCTGCTGAGCAGGGAATGTGTTGCCTTTCTAAAGTACTGCAAGTTTGCAGTGTGTCTTCTTAGCAGCCTATTGAAATATTGACAGAAGTCAAAGCCATCAGTCTTTCCTTTATTTTCTCTGTTGAGGACTTTAAATATTATTTGAGTGAGTCCTCAACTGCCATTGAAGCTTATCCTGCTTGTGTCAGGCTCTTTGGGAGCATGATATGCTACCCCAATGCTGGCACCTCTTAAATTCACATAGTCAGTTCTGAGTTCTGGCTGAACCTGGTTTCCTGCCAACTTCCACATTGTGTAGACTGTAAAATAGGGTGACAAAGCTTCAACAAAAGGGGAAAAAAATGGAATGCAACAATGGAGGGGGAAAAGAGTCACTGTCAAATGTTAATGACATGTTCCTTGCAATGTGAATGAGACAAAGATTGGATTGGGTCAGGGGGAGGAGGGAGGCACACACAGCTCTGAGTGGAGCTGAGTGTTTAGAGGCACAGGTTGAAAGGAAAAAAGTGAAAGAAATTCATGTTCCAGCTGAAAGAATAGAGGAAACTTCCTTAGTTTAGGACCAGTTTCTGCTCAGGACAAAAATAGCATCCTGAAGGGTCTTTAGGCTGCTGAAACAGGGATCTAAATCCCTGGGCTCCCCTGTCCAAAGCAGGACTGATTGCTCCAGCACAGAAGTGGGTGTGATGTATAGCCAGGGCACTACCTTGGCATTTCTCATCTGCTGTACAAAGACTCAGGTCATGCAAAGCAGTGAGCATGGTGCTGGATTCTCCTCCTTTTGTCACATTGATTCATTTGTTATCTAGGACCATTAGTTCTTCCATATGGAGGTCCATTACTGCCAGCAATTTCCAAAGCCCACTGAAATGCTTCTTATAGGATCTCCATGAAGTTGAAAATGATATGGAAACCTTGTGCTGCACAGTCTCACAGAGCCAAAAGTGTCTATAACATGTTCCTCTTTCCCAGGGCATCCTGAGTTTTCTGTTGATCACAATGAATAAATGCATGGAAAACTGAAAAACTCCCACAATGTATTAAGTATTCATCAGCTGGGCAAAGATGGATGATTTCTTACTAGCTACTATAAGGAAATGTCCAGCTCACTTAATTGCCAAGCAATCCCTTAAAAGCACAGCTTGCATTTGCTCTGCCATAACTGCTTGGCTGGCTGATAGGATGCTCAGGTCAACAATATTATCACCACAAGTCTCATTTAATCTCCCTATGACTTGCTTCAGCCTGGAACTAGTCCAGAAGAACCCACCAGGGGTAGAAATCTATCTCCAGTCCTGTGATAAACCTACTGAGCCAAATACTACCTCCCCCCTCTAGAGAATGAAGCCACACAGTGACCCCAAAGCCACAAATCATGGCCATGGTGCATCTGATTTACCTGTGTGCAGATGGTTCTTAACGAGACTCAGCTCAGTGAGGGATGAGGGAACCCAAAGTCCTGATGGTGCTGCTGGAAGCAGCTGCTCCCAACACACCCCAGCCAGGCTCTGAGGGTGGGTGGGGGTGGCTGAGCTGGTGGCAGCAGCACCCACAGGGGTTGTGTCCCCACCATGCCCTGGTGCCTGTTCCCCCTGCACCAGGAGAGGTTTGTATGTGCTCCTTTCCAGCTCTGTGTGTGCCAGATGTCACAAGTGTTAGACATTCAATCTATAACAATAAGGGAGATGTAAAAACAGAAACTATTAAATATTTATCAAGATTATCTGTTTGACCTTTCTTTTTACAACTATTTGCACGCTAGCAAGGAGCTGTGGAAGCTGCTGCAGAGAGCTGTGAATGCAGCTGTGCCTGGTGCTACGTCCTGGCTCTTGCTTCTATCTTCTCATCTTCCTTCTCCTTCTCCCTCAGGGTGTGCTTGGTGTCCCCAAGGGTCTGACAAAAGCCTGAAGTGGCCACTGTGGTTGGCAATGGTAAAGCTAAGGGAGATTTCATCATTACTATCCAATTTAGCCAAAACACATGACAAGTCATCCAACAAGCACCACTCCCTAAGCTTGTTGCATCTTACAGAGGCAGCACAAGAGCTGAGCAGGACTGAGGAAAGCTACACTCCTCTCCCTGGTGTGTATTTCCCTTCTTTTCTCTTTCTTTTTTTTCTCACTGAAGTAAGTTTCTCCTGTGTAGGTACTCTCCTACTCTCATCCTCATCCCACAAAACCTTCCCAGGATTGGGGTGGACTTCTTCATCTCCAGGTTTCCAGATGAAAATAGAGAGGAGGGAGGGCAGGGGGAGGAAAAAAAGAGATTTCAATTGACCCTCCGTTTCTGTTTGACCGTCACAGCTAATTGAATTGCCTTCAGTCAGTGCCAGGATTTGATGGCTGCCTTAAGAATAGGGCTGGCACAGTAACAGAGGATGACAGCTGCTTTCTGCAGCTGGTTCCAAACCAAGGAGCAGGTCAATGAGCATGGATGAACTGCAGCTTGAAAGCAAAGAAGTACATGCGCACTTGCCTCCACGACATCAGCTGAGCAACGGGAGGAATTGCCATTCCTCTCCCTTTCTCCAGTTCAGCATAAAATATCTGGGCAAATGTCACTGTGTTATGGTAGCTGTTGAGTTTTTGAGCATTTCCCCCCACTCCTTCCTCCCTATTATTTTCCTAGGCCCATTTTTCTGCCCAATGGCTGGGATGGAATCAGTAATCAAAAAGCAGCACTGCTGAAATCAATTGAAAAAGTCATTAAGCAGCTGTGGGGTTAAAAAGCCTCCCCTGGCCTGAACTCTGGAGCTGGTCCCATTCATCCACTTGCTCCAGCTGCCCAGTTGGGACACAGTATCCTGCAGATCCACTGGCTGCAGCCAGGCATGGGGGAACCAGTCACCTGTTAAATTTAGATTTCTTGACTCTGCCAACAGGCTAACACATTGATAAACAGCCACGATTTTTAGCAAAGGTTCAAAACACTCCCTCACTTGCTGTTAATTGCTTCGTGCTACTGAACCACAAAACCTGTGGTGACTCAAGCCTGAGCCACCTCCCAGTGCTACCAGTGGTGGTGACCAGTTGTAGTGGCACCAAGCTCCCTCCATCACTCTCCAGCCCAGGGGGCAGTTGATGCCTCTCAGAAAACTGCCTAGATTTACAGCTGGCCCAGTTGTTGTGTCAACAGAATGAGAAGTTGGGGCCACCAGGCTGTCACCAACAGCCAGACCTGCTGCCAGTGGCCACCGAGCCACGCGTGGTTCAGAGCTGCAGGGCAGAGGTGCCCCAAGTGCAGTGTGTGCTCATGGTTCATGCCAGATGAAAACAGAGAGGAGAGCACTGACCAAGCAAGGTCAGGTGCTCTGAGAACTCCTTGCTCAGGCAGCTCAAAATGATCATGTGGTGTGAGCTCAGGGAGGGAGCAAAGAAAATAAACTAGCACTGAGAGTTGGATTTTGTAATAGCAAAGAAGTCTTGGCCTTGCCCAAGTCTGAACTCTAGCCCTGAATACTGAGAAATCAGCCTTTTTTTTGTTCATCTGGCCACAGATACTTTGATAGGTTATGTGAAGACTATAAAACATCTCATTCTGACAGGCCATTCCTCTTTAAGCTGATGCTCACATACTTTATAGAAAACAAAGGCATAAAATACAGCAAAGTGATATCTAAAGAAGGAGAATGACCTAACTTGTCAGTGAAAGTTATCATTGCTTTTTTACCAATGAGTATCTTTTTTTCTAGCTTTCATCTAAAAAAGGGACCAAGAGCAAATCCACTCTTAAAGGAGACAGTTCATTTTTTAGCTTTTTCCTTTTTTTTTTTTTTTTAGATGGGCTATACCACACATTATTTTGATGGAGCCAATCTAATCCTCCAATGGAAGAATTAGCATGACAATCAGTGACTTCTCTATAAATAGAGCAATTATCAGGAGAAAAAAATAAGGTCAAAATGTATTTACTACTAATTCAAAATCTTAGTGAGCCACTGAACAAGTGATTTGTTATTACATGGAAATGTCCTGAGGGGCTGAGTTGAGAAGCAGAGCTAGACATGCCACTGCCTGCAATTTTATGAAGTGAAAGTATTTGAAAATGCTGTTTTTTAGGGCTGTGGGCATAGGCCCAGCTGTCTTTTTGGCACATAAATCATATCTATCACTTTAAACCTTACAACTCATAGGTACCCCTGTCATCAGGGGTAATTAATTAATGAGAGGACAGAGACTGGGCAACAGCAGAAGATACTAATATAAACTGAAGAATCTCATGCTCTTGTTTAAACACTCATTACTTTTATTGTCACAAGAAGTGCAACAGGCTGGATGGACTTTTGGACAGCACTAATACATCTCTCACTCACCTGAGAGATGTATTTCCACCTGGTCCAATGGTGTAAAAGGACAAACTAAAAGAACCACATTTCACTCACACTCCTCATGACCTATTCCTGTATTTATGGATTCAAGGACTAACACACCCTAGTTATTCATTGCCATTATTTGCAAATAATGGAGGTTGATCCAAATCTAGAGCAGATTTCATTCATGACAGGCACTTAGAAGGTTTCAGCTGGACCTAGGTTTATGTCCATGCATAACACAGGTTAAAAGTTAAGGACATGAACAAGAATAGTCTAGGCAAAACACTTGTCATGCTTCCCTTGGAGAGTGCAAAGTGGTTCTTTGCCAGACACTGACTTTTTGGAGATGCCCTGAAATTTTTTAGAGAGTTTGAGCAATGAATGGTGTCTAGGAAAGATTTAAGACATGGATGGTGGGAATATAATGTCCTTTCTGTTGAATAAAAGGATGAATTCTCCTTTTTACATCTGCTGGTAACAGTGGGTTCCTTGTGGTGTGAGAAAGTCATCTTGAACATCTCATGAAGCTCAGTAAAGACACTCCTTTGTCCAGAATGTGCATCCATGGGTGCCATGACCCCCTGAGATCAGAAGGCAGCAGATCCTCAGGAACACTGCTGCTCTGTGACCAGGCTCTGTGCTCAGGGTGAGGAGTTTGCAGTTCCACCACGGTGTTCACACAGGGCTTGGCACTTTCTCTTCTTTCTGTCCTCCCTGTCACCGTGCCAGGTCAGAGACTGTGCATAGCCCCAGTAATTAAGCCAGATAAATAAAATCACATTGCTCATAATTACTGTGGACAATTTTGTGTAATTAGATGTTAAGTGTGGTAGCCACTCTCCTTTATGGCCCCAGATAAGTACCTGCACCTTGACTTGGAAGAAGCCTGGTAGGAAATAGAACTGCTTTGTTGCTCTCTGTGTAATTAACTACCATTAAAGCCACTAATTAGATCGTAAGTTTTAAATAAGATGCCCTAATTATCTTTGGTACACAGTGAACTGATTTGCCAGGGCAAAGCCTTCCAAAATGAAAAAAAAAAGTCTTTTTGGCAGCTCTCAGGGTTATTTTTCTATATCTCAGAATCTGCATGAGAATGTGTTAGAGGTGCAGGAGGTAAATTTGGTGCCCACTGGTTCTTTTTGCACTGGGAGACTCAGCCTTGGGGCAGGAAAGCAAAGCAGTGAGTAGATGCCCCAGAGCACACAGTAGATGATCTACAAATAGGTACAAGTGTGCACAGGCAGGGGAAGTTTTTCCTTCCAGAAAGGAACACCCAGTAGATGATCTACAAATAGGTGCAAGTGTGTGCACAGACAGGGGAAGTTTTTCCTTCCAGAAAGGAATGCAGTTTCGTGGTGATGATGATGTTTTTCATCTGTTTATTTCTATTTTGCTTTTGGTGGTAACACTGCACTACAGAATACGTTTAGAAGCTTTTAATAAAGTAATATGTTGCTTAATTCTGCTGTGTTTTAGGCAGCTCTCTGGATTGCCCAGCCAGCAAATTTTCTGTTCTCCCTGCCCTAGGAGCAGAGAACACAGTGTGCACAGCAAAGAGGACATAATCTAGCAAACACCTGCATCTGAACCCTGCTTATAGAAATTTTTGTCTGCTTGAAGAACAAATATTCCATGTGGTTTAGCATTCAAAGCTATCTGACTTTGCATTTCATAAGTTTCTGCTGTTTGAGCAAAGGTGAGCCAAAGCCAAAGCAATTCGTGGGGTGAAGACCTGCACAGAGATTTCGTGGTATAAATACAAGTGATCCAGACCCACTGAATATTCTCACTGAGCTTTTCATCCATTCTAATTGGGAGAGAAATGTATGCCAGCCTGGCACTCCACTGTTAGCTCAAGGTTTTAGTTCAATCCTATCTTGGATTTTGAAGAATCACAACTGTGAAAGCTAAAGAACGAGGCTGAGAAGACATGAGAGG
>NW_008655037.1:23324-25072 GCF_000695815.1 Acanthisitta chloris
ACATCGTGCTTGTAGCCCATTTCTGTTTTGCAGAGTCAGGTGGAGCTGGAAATTCTTCAGAGTGGGACTAAGGGCAGAGTACAACCGCCCTGAGAAAAACAAACATGTGGCAGATATGTTCAGCTCTCTGAAAGAAAACCAGAACACAACCAAACTTCTCTGGCTGTTCTGGTTTTCTTTCCAGTTGCCCTAGTGTTTTTTCTTTCCTGCTCTTCCTCCCTCAAGCTTAGGCTGCAAAGAAAGGAGTATTTCAGCAGCAAGATGCTGTGTGAGTGGAGCAGCACCAGGTGCCTCTGGCCCTGCTGGAGCCTGGAGGAAGGAATGGAGGAGATGGGAATCACCATACCTGCTGCAGCAAGGTGATGCCTGGAACTTCAGCCAAAAGCACTGCAGAAATAAGTGTGACTGCAGCCTGGATTGAGTGATCCACTCTGTAACAGCACTGCCATGCTCTTGGGCATTTTCTGAGCCCCTCTGACTGGGAGGGAAGATGAGAATTGCCTTCCTCGTGCTTCCCTGTCCTGGTGCCAAAGCTGCAGCTTGAGCACAGTGCAAGCAGAACAAAGGGAAATGCAGATGGAGTGAAAAGTTGTACACACAGGTGACAAAAAAAACCAACCAACCTATCGCTTCGTGGTACAAGCCAAAGTCTCACAAGTTACTTGCTACACCTTTAATTCCTAGATGAATCAAGAAGAAAAAATAGTCTTGTGTTCTCTCTCTGGTACTGCTCAGCCACTCAAGCCCAGCAGCTTAATCCTTTGATACAGAGCCAAAATAATGCAAATGATGATGTTGTGTTGGCGAATAACCAACAGGTACCTGTACCTCAGCACAAAAACCAGTGGCAGCAATTATAGCTCCTTCTTCAGGACTCACAGCAGGGGCTGAACTGCTGCTAAGGAAACTTTTGACATCCTCTCCCCAGGCTGTTCCCACACACGTGGCTCCTAGAATTTCAAGCTAAGTTTGGAATCTGTAATTAATTGGCTTAAAAAAAATTTTCTTTCCTTACAATAAACACCAGTCAGTTAGGCCCTCACTGGGGGCACCTCTTCTGTACTGCTGCAGCTCTGCTGCTTTTATTTTGGGATAAGTTTTAGGACCTTTTGAACAGATACTTTGCCAATATCCCTATGTGCTAATAATAGATATCACATTATTAGCAGAATGTGAAGATGGATATTCAATGAAAGTGGCTTTTGCAGGGATAGAAGTCAGGAAGAAGCCTCAGAAATAATATTAACTTTTGGAAAACTCCCTAATAATGCATTTTCTTAGAATAGCTAGGGCAGAGTTTCACTGGAAACTTGTAACACAGAAGCCTGATTCTTTTTTAAATAAAGTTAGATCTTTGGCAAAAAAACTGTGGCACTGGGCAAAATTCCTATACAAAACCAACCATTTAATTTTGGTAGCAAATAAGATGAAAATCAGAACTTAAAAAGTCAAGTTTGGGGTTTGTTTTTTTTTTTAAGAAGCCACATAGGAAAAAAAAATCTCTGAATTTTATGCAGATTCATCTCTGGCCCCACACCAGTTCCTACATACCACCTGCAGTGGCACAGCCAGGAGGTCACTTGCTGTCCCCCACCTTCCCTTCCTGTCCTACCCACATCAATGCTGCTTGCACCTTTTGGGGGCTAAACTAATCCCTTTCAAGTTTCCTTAAAAGACTCCCATTGAGTTCAAATAGGTGTGGGATCAAGCTCCATTGACTCCTGCTGTCACAGAGGCAATCACTCAGC
>NW_008655037.1:25100-46780 GCF_000695815.1 Acanthisitta chloris
TTTATAACTCTTCCAGGGACAGGGAGAGCAATTACACACAGTTCAGGCTGCTGAAAGCCTGGGCAGTGAACCCACTACAAAGTGCTTGAGTCTGAATATCCTCCAACAATTTCTCCTGTGCTATTAAACATCCACCTTCCCCACTGCCCAGGCTAGATAAGGATGGAGATCCCACATCCAGCCTGCCCTGTTGTTAGACAGTCTGTCAGCTCCTGAGCATTCCTGTTCACTGGAGCAGCCTGTGTAATTATAAGGGAAGGGTAATTGAAATAAGGAGAAAGTAACACTTGAAAAAGAAGCAAATGATTCAGAACATGCAGAGCCAACCACCCACATCAGCAGGGTCGGGAGGTCTATCAAGCTTGGAAGCAAGAAATGCTTTTGTCTGGAAGGAAAGAAAAAGAAACCCTAATAGGATGAATTTATAATATGGAACTTCTTGCTTGCTTTTTTTTTTTTTTTTTTTTTAAAGCAATCCCTGTCCCTTTGTAAGATATAAGTAAGGAGCATATCTGAGAGAGGAACAACCTTAACCAGTAACACTGGGACCAGGAAAAGGGGTTTGGTGCAGACCTCTCCAACAAGGGGAAACTTAAACCTCCTTCTGCCCCCACCAGTGTAAGTCTGGTCAAGAAAATATCTTTCCTTCTGTCTCCACCTTAACAAGGAAGAGCTTCCTATGAAACCTATTCCTTCTGGATTTGCAATCCAGGTGTTCCAGCTTCTGTGCCCTGATTTCTGGCCCCAGGTCTGCAGACTAAGCAGGAGCCTCAGAAGCTGTAAATTGACATTGCTCTATTGATTTCAGCACAGCTAAACCTATTTGCACTTGCAGATGATCTGGACCACTGTTTTATATAGCCATTTTTCCCCTCTATTGCTTTATCATCACACCCATGCCAAAAATATTTTCACCTCCTAGTCTATCTCTGAAAGATTTGAGAGCACCAAGGCCCCTCCATTCTGTACCTGGGACACTAAGAACAGGGACAGAAGCTGGAGAGGTCCAGGTTATACAGATAAATCAGGCAATGCCAGAAACAGGCACAGACATCCCAGGTCCTAGCATGGAATGTGCTTGAAAAACTCTGGTGTGTTCTCATATTGATTTGAAAATGGATTAAATATGAGATTGACTTTTGCTGAACCTTCTGGTATTGGTCTATCAGCTACAGATTTAACCAGAAGAATCAGCTAGGAGTGCAATTTACTTCATTTTGACATTAGGATTGAATCCAGGCTTCCCATCAGAGCTCAGGCTCTGAGAAACTGATAGTTCAAAGGTAAAAACCTCCGAAACAGAAAACTCTTAAGAGACAAATCCGTAACATGTGAACCATGAATTAGGAATAAGCTTCTCCATGATTTTTAACAGCTTAGTGCAGGTATTTCCTCCTGAACATAGGTTTCCCAGGCAACATTGGATGGGTTAGATCAGTGTTGGTGTTTCCCTGTACAGGATTATCTCTTCTCTCTTCATGAGGCTCCACACATAGGACACTTTCCTATTACATACAAATACAGAACCTGTGAGAACATTTCCCTCTCAGGTAACACTTGTAAGAAGCACTGATGTAGGGAAGTGTTAGAAAGCATTTTTAGTGCTTTGTGAAGGATTTTATGTATACCAGAAGTCTTCTAGTTTTTCAATCACACCTTTTTCATAGTCTGATAGTTTTCACTTTTAAAAAGAACTGATATTCTAGTAACAGGTTTTGCTTTTTCTCACTTCAGCAATTTTAAATACACCTTGTCACAGGCCAAATATTTTCCCATTTCCACTTCTTTAATAATTTGACACATCTGTGGGGAATTTTGCCCTTAAGTTAGATTATTTGTCCTAGGACTAAGAAAGAAAACTAGAAAACACCTGTAAATAGTTAACTTTTTCTGCCTAATTTGTTTCCCAGTTGACACCACTTCTGTTCATCAGCCCCTTAAATCCAGGTGGGATGGGCAACAGCCTTATTGGCAGCATGGAGGGACAGGGATTAGCTGTGTCCTTTACCTGGTCTTTTTCTTTTAGTGTTTTTAGCTGTTATTCTATTTAGGGCTCTGTTTTCTGTAGGTGATAAATTTTAAGGCCTTCTATGAGTTCTTTCTGTGTCTTTTAAGGAGAGTTAGGTTGCCTATTATTAAGTTTATTTCTCTTATATTAAAATTTATTTTTCTAGCAGGTTTTAGCCCTGGACTAGGAGGTGTTTTATATAGGTTTTATTTTTTTTATGACCATAAAATCTAGCATTCCCTGAAAGAAGATGCTAGGGAACAGGGAGTTGGGACAAGCAGTTCATGGTTGTTCCTATTTGGTTCACTCTAGGGGCAGAGTCTAGGGGATATATTGTCATATAGTTTTAGAGGTTGGAATGGACCTTACAGATCATCTAGTACTAACCCTTTTACATGGGCAGGGACATGTCCCACCAGAGCAGGTTGCTCAAGGCTTCAGCCAACCTGGAATGAAACACTGCCAGGGTTGAATGGTGACTGGATTGAGTGATGAGACTGCGCGTGGGCAACAAGGTGATGTCCACCAGCTCTGCCCAGGCAGGCACAGCTGCACTCTGTTGGAATTCACAGGATCATGGAATGATTTGGGTTGGGAGGGACCTTAAGTTCATCTCATTCCAATCCTTGCCATGGGCAGTGACACGGAGCCACACAGAATCTCCTGAGCTGGAAAGGACTCACAGGGATCATCAATCCAACGTTTCCCAGCTTGTCCTCATAGAGGAGATGCTCCAGTCCTCTTATGAACTTTGTGGCTTCCTCTGGACTTGCTCTAAGAGTTGCATGTCCTTCTTATGTTGAGGGCACAGAATATTCAGATGAGAAGAAAGGTTTGTTAGTGCCTGAACAGGTCACTCCTGTTAACAGCTGTGCTAGAGCAGAGCTTTGCTAGTCTGGATTCTGAGCCTATCACTAGGTTGCTGCTTTTCCTATGATTTTGGATGCCAAAAGTATCTGTTATGTGCTGTTTGGGTCATGAAGTTGTGGACTCTGAGCTCTTCCCAAAGAGATATCTGTTCATCTGCTTCCAGGAGTGTGGGGAGGTGTGTGGCTCTAGAGATGTGCCTCAGTACTGGGGTTTAGGTATGTTCTGGGTTTTTTTCAAGACAGGTGAAGCCTGTTTTGAGCTGGGTGGCACACAGTGTCCCTGCCCCAAAGAGCTGGTGTCTAAGAAAGCTCTCTCCAAGCTGCAGTGAAGAGAGGAGGAGGCGGTGGCACAATCTAGCCAAATTATATTGATAATACGTAGTAATTATATAGCACTTCACACGATCAGAGCACTTTACAAACATTAACTAATTTACAGCATTTACTGAAAACAGATGTGCTTTTTCTGGGAGAAAGAGGGAAACACTGACTGTGCTGGCAGAGTAGAGCAGTGCCCAGGCTGTAGACTCCAGTTGGTGAAGGAGCTGGATGGTGCTGCAGGGCTCCATGGAGGAACCTTCCAGAGATCTTGTAGCTGCTTCACCTCCTGTAAATCATGGCAAAAGGGAAAACACCTTCCTCTTCTGTGGTAGTTCCTGAGAATGCAGGGTAATTTTAGTCTGCTAAATGATCTTTGAATAGCCAAGAAGAACATGGACTGCAGGTTAAGGTGAGCAAACTGCTCTGCTGTTATGATCATCAACCTCTGATCACCTTGGAGCAAGACAGCTGATGGCAGCAGCACCCTGTCAACTGGGGAGCAACAGAAAAGGTAGGAGCTTTGGTAGACTTAAGGCTGCACTCTGCCTTTTGAGTCTCATTTTCTTCCTTCCTGACTTTCTGTTGAACATTATTTGTGTACCTGATTGGCCTTTTGTGCTTGTGACACCACCAGTTCCTCTCACATGGTGCTCTGTATTAAGCACTACTAAGCAGTATGCAGCTCTGAGTGGCATTATGCCAGATGTCCTAAGGATATTACTTTGACTCTCCATCATATGTAGCCTATTTGGTCACCAAAATGAGCAGTTTCTACAGTGAATCATCTTAGAAGGTGCTGGAAGAAAAATGCCTACAAGACTTGGGTGTGAGAGCATAAATCCCTGAAGTTCCTGTGAGAACTCCCTTTTCCCTTTCCTGTTTGTTTTACCTCCTGCTTTCTTTGCTGGGTAATTAAAAACTAGGATGTTTACATGGCTAAGTATTTTGCTATCAATACCATACATATTAACCTTATAAATTAGCCTTTTATGTGGTACTGTATCAAACAGCTCTTGAAGTCTGATTGAATTATGCTTTACTTGCTCACCCAGTCCCTTGTCATTGTCACCTCCTCAAAGAAATTAATCAAGTTTGTTAGGCATGACCTCCCTTTAGTAAATCCAGGATGACTCTCTAAACAATCTGTACTTGCCAAGTGAGCTCTGATGTTGTCCCTGAGCAGTGAATGGAGATTTCTGCACAAATATAGACATTTTAAAGCAGTGCTCAAGGGGTGGAGGGAGGGGGAAAACATTATGGGACTACAGAGCAGGAGCTGGCAGAGGATGAGGGGCACATTGAGCTAGGAGGGGAATCCTTGCAGCACCACAGGTGTGGGCTAAAGAGCATAAAAGATGGTCTAAAAGCTGTGAGATGCTTCAGCAGTGTTGCAACCTGGTGTTGAACGATGAGAGCAGAGAAGAAAATGGGAGGTTTGATGCTCCAGGGTGAGCTGTGCCACAGGGCACTGGAGGGAGGTGGCAGAGCCAGAGGATTCTGCAGTGCTGTAGCAGAAAAGCTGAAGGATGGAGCAGAGATGAGGGAGGCTGCAGGGCTGGGCAGTGGAGCAGTGCAGGCTGGAGTGCTCCAGTGTAAGGAATATTGCTGGGAATGCTGCTCTCTGGCAGTGCTGCAGTGCAGAGCTGGGGGAGGGAGTGCAGGGAGCCTCCTGCAATGATGCAGTGCAGAGCAGAGGGAAAGCTGTGCTGCAGATCCAAGAGCTCAGGTAGGATTTGGAGAAAGAGCAAGGACTGTCTGGATGCTGTAATGCTATAGCACAGCAGCTCTGGGAATTCACTTGCCTCTCCCTCAAGCAGAGCAGGAGGGAGACAACATTTTTTTAGGGCAGGCTCAATAATCATGAATTTTATAAACTAGTCTTTATTTTTATTTTTTATTATTTCTTTTTTTTCAAGCTTTTTTTCCCCCCCCATCCTGAGAGGGTGAAATTTGATTTGGCATGTGACTTTTGGGTCATCATCATATGACTCCAGGAACTGGGGCTTTAGGAAGAAGAGGAAGGATTGGGATCTTCAGATCTGAGCTTAGCAAGCAGAGTCACAGTGACAGCAGGAGCAGAATTGTGCTCATTTGATACTTGAGTGACTGCTTCCTTTTAATCTCAATTTTCACTTACATTGCATGTTTTGCTCAAGGAACACCTCTTTTTTTTTGCTTAGAGTTGCTTTCACCCAGTCTTGCACAAGGTTCTTCCATTTTAGTGCGGTGATATAATGGATTTACTGGACAAGGGAGCCCTAATCTAACAGTTTTGCTACAGAAATACAAGAGGCCCTAATCAAGCAGAGTCTTTTCCAATTAAATATGCCTTTGTTTTGCTGGTTGTATGTTCTGTTGGTGTCAATGCCTGTTAGGAACTCCAGCAGAATTTGTAATAAACCTACTTGAAATCAGGAGAATGTGATTATTCTTTTTCACTTGATTTCTGTTTCCTTTCAAGTCTCTCCAGTTTATTTTCCTGCATTAAAGACTAATGGGTTACAAATTCCAGTTTAAGAGAAAGACTGTGCTTGAGGGACAGGAACAGATTTTGAAGCACAAGTGTGTTGCTTCCTCCTATAGCTCTTGTCACAAATCAAGACATTCACTGAACAAAAAAATTGCTGAGGCTTGGAAGATACTTTCATTTTTAAACTTAGAAGAGAAATGAGAAGTGTGTTTAAAAATATCACATGAGGATATCTAGTGGTGTGGTGAGCAGGAGCTCCACTGAGGATGCAGAAAGACAAGAGCTGCTGATGGAGCTGGGACTGTGGGCATCAATTCCAGAGTGGCACTTAAGCACATAGCACTGAGAGGACTGTTCTCTTTTCCACAAGTCCCAGTAGATGTCAACCCATCCCAGAAATCCCAGTTTGCACCTGAAATGCTCCACAAATTTTTTTCATGGAAGTGCCTAGCCTTCCTCAGTATATTTCTGGTAATGAAATGGTATTTTCCCTTGTTAATTCTGATGCTTTTAAATTCTAGTTTATCATGTGCACAGGTCTGAGCTAGTTTCATCAGGAATCAACAAAGATATAACTCTATTCAAGCAACATCCTCAGAAGCAAACCTACATGTTGCCTGAGAGCAGGTCTCCAGAACCAGCTGGGAAAAGTGCTGTTATTTCCTATCACCTCCCTGATATTACTGCTGGAACTGCTATTACTCCCCATACAATGCCCTAGATTGTCAGCCAGACCACCCCCCTGGAGCTCTAAGGCTGTTCTTCAAGGAATTATATAGGTCTCTGTCAACAGGTTGGAGTGTGAATCACTGTCATCTTACTCAACCCCTCCTGAAAGGGGAGAAAAATGCAAGAGGAAATGCTTAGCTGATTATCTGGTTGGATCTGGAGGAAAAAAGCAAAAAAAAAAAAAAAAAGTAGGGAGGTTGATCTCTGGGTTGATTATTCCCTGGTTTAAACATTACCTAGGTCTTTCCTCTCTTCTGCTGCCTGCCTTCCTTATTCTCTCCTCACCAGGCTTAACAGATAAGAAGATGGAGTGCTCAGTGAAAACTGAGAGGTTTTGTTAGTGGATCTGTTCATCTATCAAAGTCCAGGCTGCAGCCTTTTTTTTTAAATTGACTCTGCTACTTTTCTTCTTTCATAAATTACTTTAAAAAATAGAGACAAAAGGCTGCCAACTGTGTTAGTTCCTGGAAAAATCCTTCTTCTGTTTAATATACAAGTCTGGAGAGACATTTAAAAGTGAGATGCAGCCATGTGTGAATGTCTGCATATATAGTGCCATATCACACTGAGGAATTTCAGCATCTCACAGGCTGTAGATGCCTTTTATTTCTCCAGAAGAAGTTTGCTTCTGGTTTGGGGAGGTTTTTGCAGTCAGACCTTCAGGGACAAGGCTCTTCACTCACCCACACTCACATCACATTGTCTGGAGTGATATTGGTACCCACATCAGCTGTCTCTTCTCTGTTATTTCAGCTTGTTTGGGCACAGGAGGTTTGCAGACACATTGCCATGTCTGCAGCCCTGTGCTTTGTTGGCTTTGCTATAAAGACCAGAATTCTGAGTTTCTTTACATTTTTATCTGTTGCCATTTCCTAGAAGCATTTCCTAGGTCTTAGGAACTCTGCAGATGAGTGGGGTTTTCTCCTGTTTCTATCCACATCACATCTCTGCAAAGTTTAGTTGCAACAGACAATTGCAAGAAACACACTTGTGGTTGTGGCACTGGCAGTGTGAGCTTGTTGCTGTACTTCAGGTCACTTATGAAGTGTGCTGGCAGGGAATTCCCTGGCAGTTCACAGGGCAAAGCCAGAGGCAGCTGTTACTCAGAGCATGGGAAGTTTAGAATCATAGAATTTTAGAGGTTGGTCTGCAAAGTTTAGTTGCAACAGACAATTGCAAGAAACACACTTGTGGTTGTGGCACTGGCAGTGTGAGCTTGTTGCTGTACTTCAGGTCACTTATGAAGTGTGCTGGCAGGGAATTCCCTGGCAGTTCACAGGGCAAAGCCAGAGGCAGCTGTTACTCAGAGCATGGGAAGTTTAGAATCATAGAATTTTAGAGGTTGGAATAGGCCTTACAGATCATATCATCCCAACCCCTGCCCTGGGCAGGGACACCTCCCACCAGAGCAGGTTGCTCAAGGCTTTAGCCAACCTGGAATGAACATTGCCAGGGTTGGGGCAGCCACAGCCTCCCTGGGCAACCTGGGACAGGGTCTCACCACCCTTATAGTAAAAAAACCTTTTTTCTAATATTTAACCTACACTTTCCCTCCTTCAATTTGAACCTGTTACCCCTTGTCCTGTCCCTGCAGTTCCTAACACAGAGTCCCTCTTTGGCTCCTTGTAGCCCCTGCAGATATTGAAAAGTTGCTCTGAGGTCTCCATGCTGTCTTCTCTTCTCCAGGCTGAACAGCCCCAACTTTGTCAGCTTGCCACTGATTCAGGTTCACTGAATGTTTATGAACCACTCTAACCTCCAAAATATGACTCAAACTGGTAAAATTGTTTCACAGGAGTGTGTTTTCTTGCTATTTCCTCTCCTTTCTCCACTATTAAGTCACTGCTGCTGTCAAAACATCCACAGGGAAATGGGAGTACTGACTAGCTCATCTCTGCTGAAACAGGTGGTGATTCACATTTGCTTTAAAAGTTGAAGTCACTATTTCTGCTTTGCCTTTCTCTGTCAGAGAAGTTCTTTCATATCTGCTATTTTTCTGTTATGAAACTTCATTCATGGTCATGGCATCACCTCTTAATCTTTTGGCTTAACATATTAAGTTTATCTGCTCTGAAAATAGCCCTATGAGTGAGCACTATGACCCCTCTTTGCCTTCTCCATGTGCTGCTGGGCACTAAAATGATGCCAGAATCTCTATGGCAAAGCATCAGCATATGAGATTTTGAACCTCCAGTGTGGACACAGGTAAACAGAAACAAAAGGCTAAGCCAAAGTATTTTAAACACTTGATTTCTAATGTCACATGGAGTGTATAGGAAGCTGATAATGAGAGAGAAGCAGAAACAAGCATTGTTGATGTAAAACCCATGTAAAAAATTTGCAGTAACTGGCAGGACTGGTCCTAGGACACCAGTTTGGTTGGCACTTACTGTGCTGTGCATGACAGCAGTGCCCTCAGTTGAGAAAAATCAAGGGATGGGAGCAGAGCCTGAACCAAGACATACCACCTGAAACAGTGGGTTATGCCCTCATTGGCACTAGCTTTGCACCAAGACTTCAGCCCCTTTTCCCAAGAAGCAGTTAAAGGACATTACTAAGTTGGCTTTTGTTGTGTCCCCTGAGGGAGGCACAGCCCTGCTCAGCTGCCCCAGTGCAGCTGTGGAAAGGAGCAGTATTTGTGCTCAGACTTGACTTTATTCTGATTTGGGACTGCAGAGCTACAGGAATAAGATAGGCAAAAGGACATCAAATATCAAATGTGTCCAAAGGAGTTGGAGGTAATACATACAGAGCAACAGATGGGAAGAGAAAATCCAAGACAGCATCTTTTGCCTTTAAGGTGATAAATGAGAGTGTGTTTGTTCCTTCAACTTTGCTTTCATTAAAACTCACCATTTGAGAGAAGAAGATGAAGATGTAACCTGCAGTAGACATACAAGAAGAGATTGGCATTGAACCGATTGAAGAGTTGGCACCCAACGTCGAACTCTTGCAGACTCTCCTTGTGAACAATTCCTAAACAGACCTCCATTTTCCTCTTCACAAAGTAGTTTTATCCCTCAAGGCTGGTCTGTACACTTGGAGTCAGCTCCCTTCAGCCAGGCCTGCCCAGGCTCATTGCTGCCAAGCTTCCCTGCGTGATCACCCTGCAAGATTGGTCCCCTCAATCACCCAGTGCCACTTCACCCCAGGCCGCGCCGGCACCGAGGAGTGACGTCTGCCTGCCATGGATTTTGTCACAAATCTTGATTGTATTTTATGCTCCACTGCATTCTGTTTACAAGGGCAAAACCCTCTTCTCTTGGCACTTTACACCAGGCAACCTTCCCTTACAGAAATGGATTTTCCAACAGGAATAAACAGCTGCAAAGCCAAAATTGTTTTCTATTCCCTGGAATGCAAGCAGATATTTTTTTCCCACCTCTTGTTTTTTGCCCAGTGCAGGTGACAGACTAGCAGAACAGTGAATATGTTTGTCAGTTTTTCAGGATATTTCTTTTCACTAAGCATTAAAAAAAAAAATTATAAAGGTGAGAATCAGAGTGGGGAACTCATCTGTGTTCCCAATGAGGAAGAATCATCCTTCTCTTTACTTGTCATGAAGTTTGCAAAGTTGCTTATGTCGGCTTTGGTTTCATTGTCAGACGACTTAGTTCCAGTTGAGCTCTTCCATTTAAGCTGTTAAACAAATGAAAAGCAAAATTGTCACTTTTAAATAGAGTCCACACATAATCACATTTCGAAACGGTCCTCGGTGGTAGGAGCAGAAGTTGTGTGCATTATGATATTGAATTTTAAATAATATATTACACAAAATAGCTTCCAATTTGATTTGGGGGGGGGGGATAGATTTTCATGAATTATTGAGTATTTGATTATTGTAGAAAGCCTTTGCTGTTATGCACTGAAACTGTCACTCTCCCAGGCCTATGATATATGAGTTTGGTTATCAATATTTAAAGTTACGGTCAGCCCGTGTGCCTGGCTGCTGATACTGGTGACATGGACTAATCAGTAGTAATGTATATGTGCCTCCTGTCTCTTGTTTGCCAGGCAGAGCTGGAGCAAATTGAGTGCAGAAGATTCCCAAGTGATTTGTGGACTGGCTTGGCATTCTGAGCAGAAGTCCCTTTGACACTGCTGCATAGAAATAAGGTGAAATTTGTTGGGCTTTCTGAGCAGAGGTGTGTGGAGCCCAGCAGGTAGCAGATAGAAGGTTCTCTTTTCTCCTGTGCTGATAAGGGCCAGACAGAGCAGCAGTTTACAGATTTGAGCATTTAATGTATAAATGAGAATTTGGCCAGCGTGGAGGGAGTCTGTGATGGCTGGGGAGGAAAAATTCACTAGCATCTACCAAAATATTCTGAGCTGTTGCATATGAGCCCAAAGTTCTTGGAGGGTTGCTAACCTCAGAGACACACTGGAGACTTGTGTGCAAATAAAATGTGGATTGGGACTTTTCAGTTCTTAAAAAGACACCCATATCTTTCAGTGGAGAAGCAACCCGAGTGCACAGAACTCTCATTTTAAGCACTGTGTCCACACACAGTTGTGTGAGGGTGTTTGCCAGCAGAAATACTCCTGATGCACTTCTAAAGCATAATGCAAAGCAAATATCATGCAGCAATGAAAACGTTCATCATCTGTTGCTTAAAAAGCAAAGCCCAGTGCTGAGTGACCTCTGTCCTTGCTCTAGATGGTGTGGAGATGCTGATGATTGCACACAGGTTAATTAAAGCAGACCAGGCTCCCATGCAATTGCTGCAGGATAAATTTGCACCCACAAGTTTGCAGTGTTGGGCTGTGATTGCAGACAGGAGAGAAGCAAAATAAAAGAGGCACTGTTGCAGCTAATGTGCTGACTTGTACTTGTCTAATTAAGGCTGGATGTGCCAGTGGGAAGCAACAAAGCAGACGACAAACGCTGTGCTAGCTGTCACTCTCTGGAATCCCTCTAAGAACTGAGGAGCACTGTGCTTTGGATACCTGTTTTGCAAACTGCTTTAACCCAATAATTTGGCTGAGATCAGAGGCCAGAAGAGAACCCAGAACTCAGTAATTTCATTTCTGTAGCTCTTGTAGAAGAATGGCTCACAGTTTTGTTTTCCAAAGGGAAGAGAGAGGTAGGAGGAAGGAGCTGCTACAACAGTGTTTAAACAGGTGAAAAGATCAATACAACTTTGTTTCTTAAAGCAGGAGGCAACTCTTACAGTATGCAACACAGGAAGGCAAAGAAGACCCCTTGCTCGTCCTTGTTAGTAGGTGTATATTAATCATAATCAAGTGTATACTGCAGCACACAAACCCACCCATGCTGAGTCCTGAGTGTCCTTGGCAAGCAGTTAAATATAGCCTAATCAAAGAGGCAAATTCTGGTAATCACTGGAGAGGCTGCACCTTGGCAGCTGCTGAAAGGTGGCAGAGATGTCACAAACCACATCAAAATCACAGTGGCCACTTTTCTCCCCTGGAGTCCTTTCGAGCAACCTTTTTCATTCCTCGAGTCCATGCAAAGGCAGGAGGAAGGGAAGATCTCAAAGTAGGTTTTGTTCCTGCATTTGTGGATGAGCTGGGGCAGCATGTCAGGAACAGTCTGGTCTAGTGGACAGTGCTGGCTCAGGAGGGTAAAGAGTCATTTTGTTATGGCTTCATTTCCCCCTTCTTTCCTCTCATTTCCCTTCTGAGACTTTCAGCTTCTCCCCTGGAGAAGGGAATATCAGTTGGTAGAGCTGTAAAAGCTTTATCCTTTCTGCTGTCTCTGCCTTTCCCCAGAGATGTTTTCCCTCTTGCCACTGATTGCAGTGAAGTTCTCAAAAGTTAAACCTGATGCAGATTAGGAGGTTTAATGAATTGGAAAACCTTGGTGTGGTCAGAGGAAGGATTCTCAGGGCAAGCTGTACTGTATATGCTTCTCTAACTGCACATCTCCCAGTCCAGATCCTTTCCTCACCTCCCCCTCCTTCCTTGTTATTATTAGACAGATTTATTCTGTGACTGGGGTCAGCTCTGCTGGCTGTGTTTGGGCCATTTGCATAAACCTGCAGTAAGGGAAGGAGCTGACAGGGAGGTGTTCCTTGCTGCTGCTCTTACTCTCATAATTCAGCTCATAGCTCTGCTTGGCCTTTGGGGCTGGCAGATTTCCAGCTGATGTACTGTAATAACATGCACCCAGGTTTCATATTTAAAAATTCACAGAGGCTGAATAATTACAGTGCCCTGCCTAGCAGTATGGTCAGTGACATGTCCTGAAGAGCTTTGCTGACCTGAGATGTTTTAGAGACCAGGGAAGGGCAAAGATGCTGTGAGCTTTTGTTTCCTATTAACTTTGTGGACTCAGAAGAGGCAAGGCTGTGCCCCCAGGTGACTAGCAGGGGCACAATAAAATCTAGCATTTCTTGGTTTCCTTGCTCATATCCCTTATCTTCACAAAGGTTTTTAAATAAGACCACCTGCATTTATAACCTGCTATGGTTCCTGCCTGGCTTCATCAATAATGTATTTCTACCTATTTTCCTGACTTTGGGGAAATGTGAATACTTGAGATTGGACTCATCTCTGCTTCCTAGACAGGTTCTGGGACAGCTTTTATCTTTACTTCATTACAAAGGTTGTCATTCATGCCTGAGAAGTGACAAACCATCCCTTTCACTCCAGCTATGGTTGGCCTCTGCTGTCAGAGTTTGCCCTGAGCAAAGCAGCAGCTTATGTTTGGGGATACTTTTCTCTTATGTTGCTCTAAATATTTTTGAGAATATTCTTCCTCCCCTGCTGCAATTTCCTAGTTTTGTTGGGACTACTGAGGTTAGTAAAGTTTCAGGAATATCTGAACAAAATCTTAGTCCTGAAATCATGTAGAAGGACAACTTAGACCTCCTAGAGCATCTAGAGACTCTCTTGGCTCTCCTAATTAGGAAGAGCCAGGTTAAAAGGGTATCCCTTGATGTGCCTTGGAAGGAGACCTGATAAAGTTCTATCGGGGAACATAAATCCATTAAGAATTTCAATCCATACATATATTGCCCAGTAATATGCTGATGCTGCTAGATATTATGCTTTGTCTTGGAATATGGGAGAACTTGGGCAGTAACTTTGTGCAAATAATGTCATCTAGTATTGTTCTAATCGCTCATGTGCATTCAGCTTAGTCCTGTATCTATAAATATTTCAGCCTGTTCCTCTTCCCTAGGTTCATTAAGCACTTAAAGACTCCTAACTGGAGCAGCAGAGAGGGAAGCAGCCTCCCATGCTCTGCAGAGCACCACGACTTCTCTGCTGCACCACAGTGTTTAGCAAATGCTCTGCCTGGGTGTGGGGATGGCAGTGGTTGAGGAGTGTTTAGAACATCTTCACTTCACTTCTGTATTTTAATAGATCTTGCTTTAGTGAACAATTTCTTGCTGCCTTAAGAGGATTTTCTGCTGTTCCTTTTCTCTTGACTTATCTGACATATGCACAACCTTAACTACAGCTTAACCAAGGCTTTTGGGCTGGCTGGGTACCCAGCTCAGCTCTCTTTCTGCACATGATAGCTCTATAGAGATTTAAACACAGAAGTACCAGCCATGTTTTAATGCTCAAGGACCATTTCCTACCAATTAAGGCAGAGAACTGAAGGCATGAGGCTTTTCCTACAGACTGTTAACCACAGCTGCCCTTTGGCTGTTTGGGGAGCAGGCTGAGGTTGATGCCATCGTTATTTTAACACAGCTGCAAAGCACAGATGTGGCAAAACAATTAGAAGAAATGCTTATATCTCCTAAAAAGCATTTTTGGTTTCATTTGTATAAAATGTATGTATGGTATGATGTTCCTTTATGGAGGTTGAAGCTTAGGTGTTATGATGGATCTATTCTGATGGAGGAATTTCCTAGGATGAGGTTGTAGCTGGATAAGTAATTCTGGTTGTTATGATGCTGGTTGCAGTGACACAAAACCTCTGGAAATAAATCACAGCCATAAATCCGAGCTGTGTTGCAGAGATCACAAAGGATCTGCTCCAGGGAAGAGTCTTCTTTGAGAGACCAGGAGAAGGCCTGAGGTTTTCCCTTTGAGAAGGGACAGTCTACTGTTGACACCAAGTGAGGAGAGTTTTATTCACTGGGAAAGTGCTGACTGGGCTATCAATCAGTCCTCATTCCAGCCTTGAGTTATTAATAAAAAGCCTGGTAATCTAACACCTGCTCTCAATCTTCCTTTTGGAGGGCATAAAAAGCCACAAGATCAGCCTCAGCAGTTTTGTGCATCTCTTGGACTTGTTAAATCTCTCTCACTTCCTTTAACTCACTTCCTGAAATCTTAAGCATCGATGCTTTATGCTCTGGCTTGTAAATGAAGCCTGTTATTATCATTGAGATAGTGTTTTTATGGCATAAATAATGAGCTGAAACAGGGGAAAGAGGCGTTGTGTGGAATTACTGCCTGAACTGAGATGGAAATAATCAATATGTCCTCACTTACAAATCTCATCTGCATGTCGACTCCATCTCCTTGGCTGTCTCCCTCCCAATTCATTGCACAGGAGGCCCAATAAAACATGCTGCTGTCATTGATCTGCTTTATTCATAGCTGAAGATAGAAATGCATCATTCAAAATTAATGGAAGGGTTTCTACTTACTGCCCCATCCAGATGGAAGTATCCTGCATCCCAGCAAGGCTGGAGGCTAGAGGTGGGATACAAGAAAGCAGCAGCATGTTGGGATCCTTCAGAAGATCAGTAGCCTTCAGGGTTATCCTCTGGTGTTTGGGACTTGTGGCACCATGTTGGGTTGTATGAGGTAGAGCAAAAGCAAAAAGGCTTTTTTTTTAGGTCATTTCATCATATTTATTGCTTCACATTACCTAGAAGTTTGCAGTGGGACCTGTGTCTGCAGTTTCAATAGTTTGGTCTGGAGACATGTGAGAATTAACACAGGGCAGGATAATAACAGCTTCATTGGGATATTTGTGGTATCCATGGGGAGAAATTGACTCATGATGTATTGAACATATACAAAACCCCCCATGGATATGGAACGTGATATCAGAGGAAGTGTTTAGCAAATAGAAAGTTTTTCCAAGAGCAAGTGGAGGGAAAATCAGCACTGAAAATATTACCTAGGGAGGGAGAAACTCTTGCATCTCTCCACACTTGCAGCTACCTCTGCCTGATAGAAGGTTCTTGTTCTATTTATATAGGAACACCTGGAGCAAGTCAGTAGTCTGTCTTCCTCCACTGATAATAAGAAAAGCAGAAAAGGAGTGTGAAAATGATCATGAGCTCTAAATGACCCAATGCTGCTGGCAGAAACCCTTTCCTAGGGACCTCAGAGCAACACTTTTGTTGCTGCCACGTACCTTTCTTGAAGAGGAATTATGTGTCTGATTTGAAACTCAGCTGGCTGAAAAGAATTATTTGGGATTTGTCTGCAATGGATTTAAGGAAAAGTGTAATTAAAAGGTATGGAAACAGAGCTAGTTTCCATTTCTTGCACAGTCAAAATGACTGATCAACCTGCGACTGCTTCTTGTCTCTTTAGGTTCTTCGGCAGAGAAATTGCCAATTATTTGCTGAGGAGAAAATATTCCTTAGAAAGCAGTTCTCTTTTTTTGGATACCTCATCTGTGACCTAGTTAAAGCTTGCCTATTGATCTTGGAGGGGAAAAGCAAAGAAAATAATCTATTGGATCTGCTGCCTCCAAGGGGAAGGAAATTTGGTTAGTAAGCACAGCTCTGGAAGAGTTTCCACTCTTGTTTGCTTTGTCATCCCTTTTTCTGTCCTCAGCTCTAGTCAGTATGATGCTGAATCCCAGGGAGCCTTTTTACTCTGATAATCCAATATTTATACAGAGAGAACATGGTCCTGCAGTATATAAGCTCTTCACTCACTGTTTTGCCCTTTGCTGCTAGTTTTGAGATGCTGCAAACCTGGATCTGTCCTGCCATAATAGTTTTACAAATGGAGTCAAGGCAAAAGGAGATCAAGGAAAAATGGCAGAGGAAAAGCCAGTTATCTCTTAATGATAGGGATGCTGGAAATCATTCAAGTTACTCCTTCAGCTGAGAGAGAACAAGACCTAAAAATGGTACATGGAGCTAAAGACTTCAGTCAGATTTATAGGGCTGAGCTGGCTGCCAACACTCTGTCACAGAGTGAAGCCTAATTGCACTGGCAAACAGTGTAGCCCATCAATGAGCACCAAGAGGACCCAAGTTCTCACACTCCCACTGAAGCCCAGTCTGACCTGCCACCAT
The DNA here is from genome assembly GCF_000695815.1 of Acanthisitta chloris. Taxonomy (NCBI): domain Eukaryota; kingdom Metazoa; phylum Chordata; class Aves; order Passeriformes; family Acanthisittidae; genus Acanthisitta; species Acanthisitta chloris. The sequence goes on from NW_008655037.1 coordinate 41,691, forward strand.
GGAGCTGCTCCCAGGTTCAGATTTACTGTGGATCACTGCAGAGAAGTAAGCCAAACCCTCTGGCTCATTGGAAAACTTGCTTTCAGACACAAATTGAGTTCAATAATTGCTCAACCAATTGTTCTTTTCTTTAATTTACTGCACCCAGTGCACATAGAGAGTATTTAAAGAGTTTCTCTCTGAACATCTGTCTTATTGGGAGCCAAAGGATTGGCCTATATGGTAGATCTTAAGCTAGAATAAAGCAAGGGACACAGTTCAGCTGCTTCATGGAGAACTTGGCATGGGAAGCTGATGAAACACTACTTGGACAAGCTTTTGTTTCTTAGATTTCAAAATATTTTCTAGTCTAATCTCATCTCCTTCAAGCTCCACTGACTTTGATTTCCACTGAACTTTAGAATAAAATTAAAGCAGAAAACTCAAGGAAGAACCAACACTGAGGATTTTCCCATCTCCACTGCCTAAGAGCTCGAATGCAACAAGGCAAGAGGAAGGCACAGCAGAGAAGGGAAGGGAATAACTGTTAATCACAAAGTTTGTTCTTTCCCTGTTTTCCTGTTAGTGGTTGTCAGAGTAAATCAGTGCCTTTGCTAGGTCTGCTGGAAGGCTGAGCCTGCCTGTGCTGCTGCTCCCAGCAGAGTGCACAGGATCCATTAAGGAGCTGAAGGACATGTTTTGAGGGAAACTTCATCCTTTAACATGTTTAATACTGTTGTGAGTCTTACAGGAAAGCTGAGTTGGGAAGCTTGCTGTTTGTGTTGCTTTTTTGAGCAATTTTCTCCCTTATTCCCTTCTTTAGATTCAATTAATCTGTCATCCAGAACGTGGCCCACTGCCAGTTGGGACTTCAGCACATATCAGGTCTGTGTGCATTAGGTTTTTGATGACTTTTAGCAGAGGTGAATTGTGTCTAGGCACCAGCTTTAACCTACCTCAAAAGACTGGCTTTGTATTCCAGCTTGCACTGTGCCAAGGACCTGGCACTATGTGCTTCAGTCCAAACTTGTTTCATAGGCATGAGGAAAGAGTTTGTGTCACCTTGGGGTTTGTTTTTTTTTTTTGAGGTTGCAATTAACAAAACTTCGAATTTTCATTTCAATCAATCTTGTATTTAGTTTTTTGCAATCTCTAGGTTTGTTTAAAATATTTAGACTCAGAGAATCCCAAAGTAGTTTGGGTTGGGAAAGGAACTTAATTCTCATCCAGTCCCATCTCCCTCCCATGGGCAGGGATATTTTCCACTAGCCCAGGTTGCTCCAAGCCCCATCCAACCTGGCCTGGAACACTTTCAGGGATGAGGAAGCCACAGCTTCTCTGGCCAACCTATTCCAGTGCCTCAGCATCCTCACAGAGAAGAATTTCTTCTGTATATGTTTGGAGAACCGAATGCTGGAAGGGGATACTGTTAGATACTAGTGTGAATAGTACAATTAATCCTGTGGATTTTTAGCCTTTCTTTTAGGAACCAGTCTGTAGAAATAACTTTGAAAACAAATCTTTTTGAATCATTTTCCTATTTCCCCTGAGTTCATTTTTAGCATTAAGAAAACTGCCTTTTTATAAATGTTTAAGCAGTAGAAAACATCAGGTGAGGTTGTAGAGATATTTTAAGTATAATCCTTTGGGTTATATTTTGCTTCTGTGAAGCTATCATAACCCCTGTAAATGTCAGTGGAAATTAGGTATTTATATTAATGGAGGCTCCCCCCTCCCCTCTTCCTTCTTAAAGGTGGGTTTTTTGCATCAGTGATTCAGAAGCAACACTGAATTTCATCAGCATTTCCTCTGAAGGAGGTTGTGCTTGTCTGAGATCTGCTGGCAAGCAGCAATTGTTTAGAAGGGTTCTTTAGAATCTAATTTACAATGAAACAAATTCAAATAATATGCAAAAATAAAATTAAAAAGTGTCTCAATTAACATACAAAAGTAGAACTACAACACACGTTCAGCTTAACAACTCCTCAGAGGGTAGAACAGCCCATGGAAGGGAAACAACACTAAGCATGCAAAGTGAACAGCCCTGTTGGGGAGGGGGGAAGGAATGGGAAAATTAACTCTGGGTTTGTATTAGAGAGCTAAAAACAAACAAGAATTTAGGGTGAACTCTGGAAGTGAGGGGCAAAACCAGCCTAACAGTCTTTTGAAACTATGCTGTACTGAAAAAAGAGCTTGTCTTTGGGTTGGATAGACAGAATGTCATATGGGATGTCTGGGGCTGTTATTAGGGATCAGGATTGTGTTGGCAGCAGAAATCATAGCTGGGTATAGATCCCATTCTGCTGGTGCTGTACATCTTCAGAGACATGATGATTGCACTGAGCTACTGATGGACTTGAATGTTTATATGTGTTCTGAAAGCTGCTGTGAGAAAAAAAATCACTCTTGCCCCAGTGCAGAGTGTGCAAGTGAAGTGACTTGCCCAGAACACAAACTTCACCTTGGAATCACAGAGTTAAGGTTGGAAGGGACCACAGTGGGTCATCTGGTCCAACCTCCCTGCTCAAGCAGGGTCGCCTCAGAGCACATGGACAGGATTGCATCCAGAAAGTTCTGGAATATCTCTAGTGAGGGAGAATCCACACCCCCTCTGGGCAATCTGTTCCAGTGCTCAGTCACCCACACAGTCAAAAGGTTCTTCTTCATGTTTGGGTAGAACTTCCTGTGCATCAGTTTGTGCTCATTGCCTCTTGTCCTATTGCTCAGCACCACAGAGCAGAGCCTGATCCATCCTCTGACACCTCCCTGCAAACACTAATAGACATGGATGAGATCACTCTCAGTTATCTCTTCTCAAGGCTGAACAGGCCCAACTCTCTCAGCCTCATCCCTCCTCAGCCCTGAATTAGAAGCTGTCCCTCATCTAAACCTCTGCCTTACCATGGTTCAAAAAACAGGGACATTGTATTCTTCTGCAACTCTATAAAAGCAAGAAATCTCTGGTTTGGGGATATATTCCCTTAGAAAACCTGGTGATATGGAGGTGTTGGCCATGACCATTTCTAAAAAGCACAGAGGTAACATCTACTTCCCATAGCCCCAGGGCTATAGAGAGTCCTCTGGAAAGGAGGGAGAGCTCTGGATGGTGTTAAATGTGGGATGCCTGGGGAAGTGTTGTCATCTTGGTGTGAATTCAGCTGCACAACCTCAGTCCAAAATGAACTGAATCCACCTCTGGGGTGGTTCATCCAATTAAGTGCAAAAGCTGCTGCTGGATTCAGGAGGATTCCAAGCATGGGAGCACAGGATGGTTGGCTTTGCAAAGTCTGGAGGGAAAGGTGAGGGGGGAAGAATTTCTCCATGTGTAGCTAAGCCCCAAAGGAAGTCCATCAGTGCTTGTCTGAATGTTAAGTGCTTGATTAAGCACTTTGCTGAATCAAAGCTGAGATCATTACTGTAGGCAAGGCTTGTGTCCATAGCTTTATCTTTACACAACAGATTAATACATTCATGTGTTCTCTCAAACTGCAGCAGGTTTTTCTTGGGTGTTTTGGTACTAGGATATAGTTCCTTGGGATCTTCAAATGTCTTGTGTGCCAGTAATAATGTCACTGGAATATGTACAACTTAAATTTTAAGCAAGTGATAGTTAAAATTTACATCACATTTACATTTCCTGCAGTTCCCACAGACTGTTCTGTTGTCAGTTCTCAGAGAAGGGTGAGCCAGGGCAACATTTAGGAGAGAGTCCCAAATGGGACTGCAGGCAGGGGAGGGGGAAATAGGTGCTTTGGGATTTTTTCTCCCTTGGGGTAGTGCTTGCTGACTGTGCAGGGGTGAACAAGTCCTTGCAGGGTGGATGCTCAGTGGTGTAAGGTGGGTTAGAGTCTATTCTGTGGCTGTCAGATCCAAGCCAGGGCTTGGGGAGCTCAGGCACAGAAGGCTGTGATAGCCACCCTGGGAGCCAGGGGAGCAAGGACTGTCTCTGCCCAGCAGCTTTGCTAGGAAATTCTCTTTGCATTAATCACCACTCAGCTCTGTTTCCCCTGCCTTGACAGACCCTTTGCTGACCACTTTGGACGATTAATGATCCAATAGACATTTTTTAAGGCTGCAGGAGCATCATCCTCAATGTCAGCTTTCAGCTTGGCCCATTTGTTTTATGCATTTCTTCCACTTTCTCTTGTATTTCAGCTCAAATCCCACTTTGCTTTCCCCTTCTGCTGTGTGGAATGTACAGAAATGTGGTTCTTGCTTCACTCACAGGTGCCTGCAATTCACTGAATGGCTGAATGGTCCTTATATAAAAGGTTTGCAGTGGCTTTAGGATCTGTCTGCCTGAGCAGCACTGTGTATAATGCCTTGTTATTAATATTGCTCATCATGCTGAAATAGTTACCTTTTCCAGATGAATCATCACTGGCATAGCATTATTCAGTATATTGAAACTACCAGAAAATAGTGTTTTTCTAGGAGTAATATTCCCTCAGCACATTAGTTAGTAAATGTCACACACAAATTGCTCATGATTTCCCTTAGATCAAAGGAATATTTCATAACAGGTGCAATATGATTTTCTTTTGCCTTCAAAAGAGAATGTGAGAGTCAGCATGAGATACATCCTATGGAAAAAACTGTCTGGGATAAATCAGATTATTATGAGGGATGTGTAAAAGGAAGGACAGTTCCTATTTGAGTTCAGGCATGTTGTCCATGGGCTTGAAAGATGAAATATTCTGCTCTGGTGAAGGGCAGCTGAATGCAGTGACTGCAGGAGCTCTCAGTGGCAACTCAGGAAATGACTTTCTATCCATGTCACACCCAGACACACACCAACATATAACTGATTATGCTGTCACCTTTTGCATTCTCTTTTCTTCTTCCTACCCCATCAACAGGGGGGAACATTGTAGGGTGCCACTGAAATGGGAGAATCAAAAGTTTGTGGGTTTAATGGTGGGAGTGGAGCTTGGGTACTGCTGTGTCAGAGGGGCTTGAGAGCTGAGGATTCATGGGATGGTTCTAACCTCCATGTTTCCATGCGAAACCCTGGAATATTCAGCACAATGGGAGGAAACAAAGAACATGGTGTGGGTCAAGATGTTTAGACTTAGAGCAAGGCTGGATGTTCCTATGAAGAAAGAAAAGGT
>NW_008655037.1:46797-52499 GCF_000695815.1 Acanthisitta chloris
ATGAGATGTAAACTCCTGTAGGTGATACAACCTGGCCCAGGGCTCAGCAGGACACTTGGGCAGGATATTTTGCCATTTGCTCTGGAGGAGATTCTTGGCATTCCCTAAGTTTGGGGTTATTGCTGCCAAAAAGGGTGAAGCCAGGCCGGAGTGTCTGTGATCAGTGGCAGTTTGTGTCCTTATGAGCAACCAGCAGTGAAAAGAGCTAATCTGATCATTGTCTGAGTTTCACAGGTGGTGAAACGTTAAGTGCTCAAATTAAGACTCATTCAAGGTTGCAGAGTGAATGCATGGCAGGGTGGAATGGAGCCAGCAGTTTGAGACCCAGATCAGCTGCCTCCTCCCCCAGCAAAAATCTTCTTCCCACACCAATCCTGAACTTATTAGCAGCTGTTTCCCAACTGAAAGCTGCTTTTTGAAATTGGAGCATAAAAATAATCTCTCTTCTTCTACTCAAGCTGAACACAAACCTCTGTGGATAGAAAGGGGAATAGAGAATTAGGGAAAGCAAAATATTCCTTTTTATTTAATCCTAGCAAAAATACATCCTTCTTAAAACCATACACCAAACAGCAAACCTGTGCTGCTATAGATCTTGTTGCTAAGAGGAGTCTATCCCAGCAATCTGTCCTCCTGCCTTTCTTGCTGTGCTGGTACTTTTCTGAAACTGTTGAGTCTGCATTTTTATTCCTTCTCACACTTTGTATCCAGAGTAAATGATGCCAGACTCTATCAGCTCTCTGGACATCTTTCCCATACTGTTTTCAATCTTGGCTGGGGGGAGAGGAGGGGGAAGTTATCTGCTTCAGTTTAAACACTATGAAACAAAACAATTCTCTACCAGAAAGCAGCAGAGATCATCTGAATTTACATAGCCTGGATGGAGGAAGAATAACTTCACTGTCGTTGAGATTGCTTATTCTCCCTTCACACTTAGGATTGTTGTCAAAGGATCATTTACCAGCCTAAAACACAGGTAAAGCACAGAAATTTCATCTGAGAGCCTGGCAGGGAAGAAGCAAAGCATCATTGCTTATGTCTTAGTGTCTTCCTCATCCCCCTTGCTTATATCTTTGCTTTGATTGTGAGATCCTGACAACTGGACTGTTTATAGTGATGGTTTTATTAGTAAAATCAATCTCACCTCAATCCTGAGCAGGATCTGGGAGGTGGCACCATTACAAGTTGTAATAAGGTACCAACTGGACAGGTCATAGATAGCAAGATCTGTCTTTTCTCCTCAGGGTATTCTCTAGCTGTGACAGAGAACAAATAAGAGATCCAAAAAAATTAAGTTTAACTTGATTTCTCAGCAGACAGAAGTAGAAGGTGAAGTGCTGTCCACTGTGTGAAGTATTACTGAGCTATTTGGTATAAATTGTGATTTATGTTCACCTGATACTATGCCAAGCACTAAGACTCCTGGTCACTGGATCAGCTATGGATCCTTGAACCCCTGGGATAGCAGAAACCTTCTGTAGTGCCTCATTCTAGCATCAAAACATAAGGTCCTGATTTTTTTACTGAAAGAAGAGAAGAGAGGGTGCTTTCCTTTATTTGAAAACAACTCTCAAAAACTTTGAGAAAAGGCTCTGGAGCATGTCACTGTTAGAGCACAGTGTGCTGTGACAGCAAGCACAGCCTTTTTGTCCGTGTCACCTTAACATTTAGTTGTTACCTGGCTGATAGCAATTAAAGAGGAATTTCATAAAGGTCAGGTCACAGAATCACAGACTGGTTTAGGTTGGAAGGGACCTTAAAGATCATCTAGTTCCACTCCCTGCCATGGGCAGGGACATCTTCCACTAGCCCAAGCCCCATCCAACCTGGCCAACAGGCAGTTAGTGACCTGATATTCACAAAGCTCCAGCAGTTATGAAATGATGGGTAAGTCCCAGCTAGGACAGTTTGTTTCTCCCCTCACTATAACTGTTGGAGCTTTGAACTTTATTGCTTTTAGTTCAGCCCCTAGGATTTTAGCCAAGGGTGGGTTCTGTCTCATCTTCATGTGCAAGACCTATATGACATCCTCCTGGAAATTAGACCATATTCCCATTCCCTTTCACTCTGGGAAATATTACCCATGCTGCCTCAGGTCTTTTATCAACTTATGGATAAATCCAAAGAAAATAGAAATATCCAAATAATATTTTCCAGCCTGCTAGTGGGCAGGTGGCACAATCTTAAGGAGATTAAAGGCTTTTCCCCCCTCTTTAGCAAGAGTAATTTCAGCTTATTTTTAGAGGTGGAAACTGTCTCTGTCTGTCTGTACCCAGAGAGTTGTCCTTTACCCAACGTACGTAAATAACAGCCAGCATTAGTGTGGAGGCAGAATGAAGCCTCTTAAGTCCTGCACAACTGAGACATTTCCACAGCAGTGACCAAGCCCTGGGGTAAGGAGTGTTCTCTCCTCCTGGCAGAAAGATGACTTGGTGCTGTGCAAGGCCCTTGGAGCATCCTCATGTGCTGAGTCTTCCAGCCTGTGCCCTGGCAAACAGGCTGGAATTGTAGTCATTCGGCTCACGCCACATCTCTGTCTGGGAGTCCCTCATTTAGCAATTTATGGGCCATGTCAGCGTAATTTAGTGTCTTAATACTGTTGGTCAAGGACCATCAGCATCTTCTAAACCTCCGTTGTCCTTGGTAGGGAATGGAAGCAGAACTCACTCAGAGTCAGCTTTCTGGGCAGCTTGAGGGACACACCAAGGCAGAGCTGATGTACATCCTTGGAGATAAAATTATTTCTCTGCTGAAAAAAAAAAATTTGGCTTTAAAAGCTGCATTCAAACAAGCAGCAAGAAAGAATGAGCTTAGAAATAGCCACTTTGTGGGTCTCTGCTCTTCCCTGAGGGCAGCAGTGCTCAGGTGTGTTGTAGAACAGGCAGAGGAGCTGCTCTGGAGCAGAGTTGTCCTCAGACCTTGCTCTCTGGCCAGACATTCCCATGGAACAATCATTGCTATACTTAAGGACAGGGAGGGAAATGTATGCTGAAGTCTTTCCTGCAGCACCTGCACTTTGGGGGAAAATATTCATGGTTTTATACTGCAGATGAACCTTCCTTTCAAGGCAAAAGGAAGCTGTATAGTGATGCCAGATTTCTGAATCATCTGTGTTCAAGACTTCCATAAATTGCTCTAATCTAGCCTGGTTTATATAGTCCAGCAATGAGGAAATATTTTCCCATAACTCCAAGGTCCATTCACCAGGAAGAGTTTGTGGCTTTCTACTGGCACAAAGGGACAATATAAGAAGGACTTGTCTAAAAATCACCATTAGGAAAGAATAATAGATGTGTAAACAAAAAGTAAGGACATGGTGGGCTGGAGATTGCCTGAGTGTATGACTTCTGTGCAGTGCTGCAGGGGAAATGACATATATTCTCTTTCTGAAGGTTTGGGGGAAGGTTTACACCCATTTTGTCTCACAGCAAGAAGTGTCTATACCCTGGTGTTAGAGGTCTGTGCTGGTGGCCTCAGGTCCTCCAGCCCTTTCTGTCAGGTTCCCAGGGGAAGCTCTTCCCTCTCAGTAGGTATTTACTTGTTTCTTTTTCTAAGAGGCCTTTTGTTCTGTTCAGATGCTGAGTGAGTTCTGCACAGGAGGTAGCATAGTGCAGGTTCACATGTGATTGCTTTTACTGACTTCTAATAAAGGAAATATAATTATTGCCATTATTTACAGCAGTAACATTTTGTGATGAAGCCTTTTTCTGTCTAATCCCACTCCCAACTCCTCTGGTCCTGTCTCCCACTGCTGCTCACAGAAGGCCCCAGAGGGAATCACTTTGCAGGTTTTCAGAGATGTTTTTCTCCTGTTGAGCCTTGTTCCTCTTCTGTTGGCTTTTTGCAGGGAGTCCAGGCCAAGGACGTATAGTGAAACAGTTTGTTTTGCAGCCAGACTTCTCAAGTGTGGGGAGCAGGGAGAAAATAAACAACTCTGGCTTTGAAATTCCCCATGCATTGAGAGCAAGGCGCTTTTTTTTTCCCTAGTTTTCTGCCAATAAGAAATTTTCAAGGAAAGGAGTGAGGAACATTTTATCTTGCTGATAGGAGAATATTAAAAACACAGGAGGATGCTGTGAGAATGTGTAACCTTCATCGCTCTGAACCCAAAGAGAGGCAAGAGATAAAGTGCCAGTGCCTTTGTCCTATTAGCTGGTCCTGTTTACTCCACTGTGCAAGTCTGTTGAGGTGTTTAATGACTTTTCACATCACCATGGGGACACTGAGACAAGTGAAGCATTCATTTCCAGTCTTCTCTCCTTCTCCTCCTTGTTTTCACTCCTCTGCCTCACTCTTTGATATGACACACTCTTCCATGGTGTCTTGGCTGTCCTCATTCATGTGTAACCCTTCTATTTGCTGTGTATTTGGGGTAGGCAGCATCTCTGGGGTGATGGTAAGCAGGCAAAGGAATTGGCTGTTTTGTGGCAAGAGAGTATAGGGAAAGCATCAGTTGATGTTGCTGCTGGGGAAATATAGGAAAGACACATATTGGCAGTGCAGCCTCAATTCCTGAGGACTTCTCCAGGCCCTCCCTAGTGCTGCCATGCTCCTGGTGAGCTGCCTGTGTTTGCTGCCCTGGGCCAGCTGAGCTGCCCTGCAGTTTACAAACAGCTCTGTGCTCAGAAGTGCAGCAGGATTTATAATGTGATGCTGCTGTGTGAGTCACCAGCACTGGGGACTGACCTCACACACCTCTCAGTCTAAATCCAAGAGCTGCCACAGCCTGAGCTAAAAGGCCACATCTGCGAGATGAAGGCTGCAGGAGAGCCATAAACCACTCCATGGTCCCTCTCTTTGGGTGGAGGACAGTGTTGCTCTCCCCCCAGAACACCCTGAGATGTGAGGGCTCAGTGGCCACATCACCCGTGCTCAGTCCCATCCTTGTGCAGCCCATGGGGCAAAACAGTGACCAGGAGGGAGGAGAAAGGGGAATAAAGCATTGCAGAGGAAAGCTGGAGGTGAGGCACAGAGGTAGGCACTGCAGCAGTTCTGTGATGGATGTGGTGGCTGGAACTAAAAGCCATCAGGGCTTTCTCTCAGCAGTGGGAGCTGCAGCCAGGCAGGGTCACCCCTCTGCACCATGTGTGGGGCAGCACCCAGGAGCAGAAGCTCTGTAACAGCTGAAAAGTGGCTTCAAGTGTCTTCTCACTCCTGACTTTTCAGCAGGTCCAGGCAAAATGGCTATGTGTGCTCACTGCCATTATCTACAGCTCCCTTACTTTAGGGCTTTAATAGCAAATGCTGAGAAGGTTTTCCCACACAGGTTGTTGTCTCCTGATAGCTCCATCCTCATCCTGCCCAGAACAGTGCTGGGGGCATGGAGGCAGACTGCTTGGAAGTCAAGCAGCAACACTGTGTAGCCTTTAAGGTGTGTGGATGCTGCTTGTTTTTCTGCCTTTAGATTCTGCCAGTGTCCCTGCATTTAATGGAGAGACTGAGGAAGGGCTGGGGTTGAGAAGTGAATAGTCCTTCTGTTTAAAAACAGAAAAGAGCTTTCTGTTGCCTCTCTCCACAGAGAAAATAACAAGTTTTGGAGCTTTGTTTTCATTCTAGTGCAGTGGGGAGATGGAGAATTGCTTTGTGGATGAGCTTTGCCCATTTACTGCCCAGGGGTGAACAATCTCCAGGGTTTTGCACATATTTGCATTCCTGATGCATCTCACAGTTTCTTCAGATGACTTAATCAGACCACCAGGCTG
>NW_008655037.1:52527-65276 GCF_000695815.1 Acanthisitta chloris
AAGGTCTGCAAGAATTAAGTCAGTGGGAAGTTCCTCAAGGATTCCCATCCCATGGCACAGAATCTCAGGGATATATGGATATTGTCACCCTGTATTATAGCAGTGTCACTGCAACTAAAGCTAGTAAAACTATGGATTTGACCCCACTGTCTTTTAATTAGAGCTCAGATCATGGCTAATATCAGAGATACAGAGTTGAAGACACCAAAAACATCTTGAGAAAAGAGTATATGTTCCCAAAATTATGGTTTTATCAAAAGCCAAATATTTTGCTGGAAAGAGTCTGTTTCAATGATAGTTCCAGCTGGGAATAGTTGAAACAAATCATTTAGACTTTGTTTTGATATCACTTCACTATTTTGATAAAATAAAAAGTGCCAACTGCATTTATTATGACAGTTCACACTGTAATAAATACAAATGTCTATGGCCAGTGTTCTGTAATAAATTATGTTACTTCAGTGTAACCAAAATGGACCATTTCTGTATGAAAATTCAGCCTTGCAACACAATTGAAACAGAATATTTTAAGTAACAAATCACCTCTAAAATTTTAATTCACCGAGAAATATAAAAATTTCCCCTTTTTTTTTCCCTGAGTCAGATCTGAAACGACAGCCAATTTTCTGTATAATTCATTCTCCCACCCAAGTAATTTTGATTCTGAGGAAGAGGTGAGAAATAACCTACTTGACAATTCTGAAATAACTTATTCAACAGATTAGAAACTGATGGAACTTGTTCTACTGCAAAATTAAGTGATAGGGTAAGGCCACATATGTACGTGTGAAGATGGGAATGAATGTGTATATTATCACTTGGAGTAATTGACATGGTGCTCAACCCCTTCTGTGCTAAGTGTTGCACATTTCCACAACTTAAAATCCCAGTGGATGAGGAAAATGAAAGCTATAGCTGCACAGTCAGGTGCAGGAGTTTTTGTGACATGCTTTAGGACACCTTTGCTAACACACACTCACTATCACAGGTAGCAGCAGTAAAGACATGAAAGCTTTGGCTTTAGCCAATGTAATGGCATGGAAAAATAAATTTATTGGAGGTGTTAGGGATGAATTTGCTCAGGCCTTTTAACTGGTGGCAGTAATATGTGGAACACTGGTGGCCTGAAGCCTGATGAGCTTTGCAGCAGAACAAAAGTTGTCCTCACATCACCTGAGTCCTTGTGGCATGGCTTGCCCACGACACCCCCACGTGCACGTGGTTAGAGGCTGCTGCTCTCTAGAGTGTAATGGGATTTGGCAGTTGATTCCAAACCTGCTGAAGACCACCCTTATTTTAAATATGCTGAAGTTTTAGGGCAAGATGGTGACAAAGTTCCAAGCCCATTTCAAAGAATAACCTCAGCACATGGTGGGATACTAATGTTGCTAAGAATCATAGAATGATAAACTAGTTTAGGCTGGAAGGACCTTAAGCTCATCTCATTCCACTCCCCCCTGCCATGGGCAGGGACACCTTCCACTAGCCCAGGTTGCTCCAAGCCTCATTCAACCTGGCCTGGAACACTCCCAGGGATGGAGCAGCCACAGCTTCTCTGCAGGAGAGAGGAAAGCAAAAGGCTGTTAGTCCTCCCATGCCTCTGTAGAAGCAGGTGCTGTGTGTATGTGCTGGCTGAGCTGATGATATTCAGACAGGATTGTGTTTTGTCAAATACATTGCTTGAAAGGCCTTGAGTCAAAACATGAGTTATTTATGCATACATAAAATTAATCCTCAAGTGATTAGCTCAAGAATGCATGTCCTGCAAGTAATCATTGGTAGTATTTTAATAATGAGAAGTCAGGAGAAAATTTTGCTCTTAGTTATTCTTAGTTAGAGAATGTGGCTGCTAGTAATGAAATAATTCAGTGAGTTATACATTTGCCTTATTTATGGATGTACTCTTTACTTATACATATTTTTATTACTTAATATTTAAAATGCACTAAGGGCATGTAAGATGCAGGAGCAGAGCTCTTGTGCTGCTCAAATCCTGTGCCATGTTGCTGTGGAGAAACAACAGCAGCTCAATTTGCAGAAGGGATCAGATTCCCCAAGTACTTGTGTCTGCCCAGTGGTGGCCTGGGAGCTGTCTGGGTGGGAATGAAGGTTTTTGGATCCCATGGGAGTCAGGAAAGGGCTGGAATATGGGCCAAAGCAAAGCTGTTTGTCTGGGTTGACAGCAGCACATCCTTGCTGCAACACTGTCAATCCCGAGCATACAAAAATCCTGGTGTAGAACATCAAAATCATGCAATGTACCAGAGCAAATAACAGCATATGGAAGATATTTGGCATGCTTACTTTGGGAAATGTAGGCACTACATTTTTAAACCTTTCCCCCTTCTCTTCCTGAAGCAAGGAGGGTTAGGATTTTGCTCTTATTTTTGCAAAAGAGAGTCAGAAAATCCTTTAATGCTTCGGTTTAAAAATATCAGGTTGTTACCCAACATGTGGCACAAGAAGATCTTTGTGTTGCCTTTTGCTCACATTTGCACTTAGATGTCCCTAAGTCTATTTGTACAAGTAACGGATTTGTTCAAGTGGATTTTTATCTTTTTTTGAGGAACAAGGAGGTATAATCTGTCTGCAAAAATTGATAGGAAAACAGATGATTTCTCTTTTTCCATTTTTTTTTATTCCCACAAGAGGCTTTCAGTCTGGTCTCTGTGTGAAAATAAATAGGTGAGGCCACTAGTCTGAAAGCAGTGCTGAATGATGCAATGATGTGTCTTAAAGCAGTAATATTTCATGGCAAATCATCTTACTCTAAAACAGAGACAAGATGCTGCTGTTGTTCTTCAAACTACATCTGTTTTCTGCTTTTCTTACATTTCTCTTCCAGAAACTTCATTTAAATCCAACCCAGAGCTTGGAGACTGTACTGAGCTCAGTTTGGAAAGCGATTTTAGTTGGTTGGTTGTGTTTCACTTGCTCAATGGGAAGACATTTATGGTAGAGAAGAGAAAAACTTAGAGTGGCAAATCCCAAGCAACCTCTGGGTGGTAGATCCAGCCTCAACAGCTGATGTTTGAAGGCACATCAGAGCTCTCTTATGCACATCAGGCCTGGCTGATGTAAGAAAATCCATGCAGTTGGATGGCACGAGAGGAAGACAGTCCAATATTTCCAGACTAGGAAGGTCCTGAGAACAGTTCCATTTAGGATGGAAAAGGAGACCACAAATATAGCTGATTCCTCTTCCTTTTCTTCTGCCTCCAATTTGGTCCTTTTTTCAAATACAAAATACAAAAGAATTGTTTCAACAGTTTCTTCTGAAAACACCTATTGGTGTTTTTTATTTCTCTTCCATAATCCATTTGTTTTTGAAATATTTTCTTTGGAAAATCAGCCAACTCAAAAGAACTGGAAGGATAAACATCAGTAGCGATGACGTTTTCTTCTCTAAATTTTCTTTAAACATGGACACACCAACAAACATCAGAAAGGTTTCTAAGAAAGAAAGAATGTTTCAAGAATTTTTTGCCTCTGTGGCAAAGGAATAAAAAGATGAAACTCTGCCAACTTCTGCTGATGGGAAGTGACTGGTGAAGGTGGGTGATGCATTTTGGTGTGTGGTCTCAGAAAGGTGGGACTGGCTGCCTCTACTTGAGCTTTGCTTTCTTCCAGCTCTGATTCTCACAGGGACAAAACCAGAGACAAATCTTCCCAATACGAATACAGCATTGCACAGCTGACTTAAGTGCATTATGGGTTTATTTTCCCTTCCCTTGGAAGTGTCAGATGTGTAGGCCATTGCCTGAGGCAGCAAAGCAGGCACTGTGTACCCCTGACCTTCCCCTGCAGTGAGTCCCTGTGTGCTGCACACACGGCTGCTCTCCAGCTCGGCAGTTATGTTGAATTGCTCCAAACCTTCTCTTTTATTATTATTGGTTTTAGATGAACACCAGGTAGGTGTGTTAGGACTGGGCACTCTGGAGCAATAAATCCATGAGCTGCAGTCAGGGAAGTGGTGGGGGATGAGCAGAGGGAGAGCTCAGCCCCTTCGCAGAGGGTTTTGCCGCAGGTGGATTCAGCACCAGTAGTAAAGTGCAATTTGTGTGCATAGGAAATGTTGGTGCACAGTGATGAGTAAATATGACTGGCAAGCTCCTCACAGGTGTACCCAGTGCTGTGGCATCACTGAAATGGAGTTGTGCTCTCTTTTTGTTTGTCGTGGTTTAACCCCAGCAGCAGCCAAGAACCAACAGCCTCTCACTCACTCCCCCACCAACGGGATGGGGGAGAGAATCAGAAGGGTAAAAGCTACAAAAACTCATGGGTTGAGATAAAGACAGTTTAATAGAGAAAGCAAAAGCTGCACACACAAGCAAAACAAAACAAGGAATTAATTCACTGCTTCCCACAGACAGGAGGTGTTTAGCCATCTCCAGGAGAGCAGGGCCCATCACGCGTAACGGTTCCTTGGGAAGACAAACACCATCACTCCAGATGTTCCCCCTTCCTCCTTCTTCCTCCCACCTTATATACTGAGCATGATGTCCTATGGTATGGAATATCCCTTTGGTCAGTTTGGGTCACCTGTCCCAGCTGTGTCTCCTCCCAATCTCCCATGCATCCCCAAATTCCTTGCCATGTGGCAGTATGGAAAGCAGCAAAGGCCTTGGCTCTGTGTGAGCTCTGCTCAGCAATAACAAAAACATCTCTGCATTATCAACTCTGTGTTCAGCACCAACCCCAAACATACCCCCATCCTAGCCTCTGTGAAGAAAGTTAACTCTACTTCAGCTCAAACCAGCACATTGTTCTTTTCCTTGCCTTCCCAGGAGTTCGCTCTGTTGATACGGCAGGGCCAGGGGTTCTCTACCATCCTGCCCACCCCGAGGAAATTGCCATCACACCTTTCAGTGCCTCACTACCTCTGTGCCTGCTTACTAGCCATCATTCAGCTTTGGAAGGGAATGAGAAAAACCTACTCACCCTTTCACTGCATGAACATTGGGAGCTTTATTATTTCCTACTCCATCTAACGCTGTTCATTAGCCTGAATATTTGCAGCGTGTTTGGTAGCCTGAGCACAATGCATTGATCTTTCTGCTGCGAGGGAGAGAAGCAGGAGAGAGATTGCAGGACTGGCCTGCAATGGTGACTCAGCTGGAATTGCTTGGCAGGGCTGTTTATGTGCTCAGGAGAGGCGATTGCAAAGCAGGTTTTCAAATGAGATTTGCAGGAGAGCTTCCTTTCAGCCTGGCAGAATTGTCGTTGGGTTGATTGTTGTGGGTTTTGTGTTGGAGCTTTAGCAAATCTGTCTCGTCTTGAAATAGTCCAAAGGGTTTATTTCACCTCCTGCTCCAGCCAGAAGGGGTCTGGATATTTGTGTGTGCACGTGTGTGTGTGTTTTTATCTCCAGCCCTGCAGTGGTTTGAAAAACTGAGCGAACGGTAAATATAAATGCTTAAAAGGTGTCGGGATTTTTAATGCCCCTCTTGTTAAAAAAGAAAAAGGGAAATGGGAACAAAAACACAACAGAAGAAAATGTTCCATGTACACAAAGAGAAAAAGAAAAAAGAATGCTGAAAAATCAAATGCCCCCAAACAGCTCTTCTGCAGGCAGGAAAGTGTCTGTGCCATAAGCCTCTTTTCTTCCCTTTCTTTTTTCTTTTCTTTACAGAGATGTTTCATTTGTAGCTGACAGATTGATGATCCATTAAACTTATTTACACTCTGGCAGAAGCGAGTCAGGGTCACTTACAATGATACCCCCATTAAAGGCTCTTTAGACAGCCAGAGCAGTACAAAAAGGACGTGGAGATACACAAGGCAACTGGTTCATAGCCCCTCTAAGAAGTGGCACTGCCACCATAACACACCCCCAAAACATCTGGCAGGCCTCTTTGGTGGCTCATTCCTGTCAGGTAGTGTTGCTGACACCAATAGTCATTGCAGTCCTTGAGATTTAGAGACTTGAATAAGCTTTGGGTCCTGATGCCCCTGAGCGTGGGTGGGAGAAAAGCTGTCCTCCTCTGGCTCCACAGGTCCTGGCTTCATCCCCCTACCCCATGGAGGTTTTTTTCTCACCTGGCAAGAAGAGTCAAAGGCAGTAATCTGGCCAGTGCCTCACCCCACCCTTTCCTTCCTTTGGCTTCATCTGATGAGGCAGTGCTCTCAGTTCATGGTTCTAAGTGCTGACATACCTTGTGGGCAGATTTGGCTGTGTTTCTGGGGGTCAGTTCATGCAGTTACTATACATATGACCAGAAAAGGACCCATGACCTCTCCATAGAAGTTAACAGAAATAAAATCCCCTAGGATTTCACCTCTGCCATCAAATAGCTCCATATTGAGCCATCACACCCTTGAGGCTCCTCTTTTCCATCACAGGCTACAAATGGCCTCTCTGATGCTATCTATGAGAATAATTTTTGCTATAAGGCTATAGTGAAATGCTCTGGGATGACTTTCTCACCTGTCTGACCTGTGCTGGGTATGAGCTGGGAAAAGGGAGAGTGGCATTAAGTATCTCAGGACAATATTTGCACATGGATATGTGGTCCCAACAGCAGAAGTTGGCCAGGCTGGGCTGGGGTTGGGGTTCCTGAAACTTGACCTGGCTGCTGGTGGCTGCAGGATGGTAGTCCAGTAGCCAGGGCCTGGGAAGTGGGAAGCACCACCAACAATGTTGTCTTTTCTCTCCAGTTTAGTGTCTCCTACAAGCACTGCAGAAGTCCTTTGCCATCAAAGGATTTTCTACCGCAGGGAAATCCCTCTGAGACCACTTTGGATGGGGTTAAGTTTCCTCTGCATTGCCAAGAGCATTGCCAAGTGACCAGATGGCACTGGAGAATCAGACCTCAAAATATTAGTCAAAAAGCCCATTTCCTCCTCCCCTTCAATTCCTTATTTGGCTGTTGGCACAGGGAAGATTTCATGTTCCCAGAGTTGGACGCTTGTCAGCATCCTCACTACTCACCCATCCACCCACATCTACCCCCCAGCCCTGAACAAGCTGCTCAGACTACAGATGTGATGTGTCTTTAGCCATGGAGTCCCCATTACTAAGGGATTTGCATTCAAAAGGGGTTAGGTTATGTATTTGTATTGGTTTTTCCCCCCCCCTTTTTCTTTAGCGTATCTTGTATTTAATTTGGCAGAAAGCTCTGTTGAAGCTGCTTTACCTTTACTACATTATTATTCAATTGTATTTCCCTTGATGAAAAGCCTGGCAGTCTGTTGCTCAGTGACAGATGTGCTAGCTTTGGTTGAATCACCACCACTAGGCTTATTATGGGTTTTACTAATGTTTGCTGTTTTACACTATAACAGGTAGGGTGATTCATTCAGTCAAGGCAAACACACAGATTTAGATACACCCACACATACAGAGAGGTGAATCAGCCTAAAATGATCCTTCCTTTACGCATCTTTTTGACAAAATGTTCCTGGATCCTCTGCCTGTGTGTTGCTCCTCACTGAGCAGCCACCCACAAGGAGTTATCACTGCCCAGAGGGGCAGGGCTGCAGGGGCTCTGCCAGAAATCCTCTCACCAGGACAAAAAATATCCTTCCTGACCACAAGCAGCTGTGACTAATGGTTAGGTCACATATGGGTAAGATTAATGGAATGCTTCCTCACTTAATACTGCTTGTAGAAATTCATAGTATTCAATCCAGAAGTCCTGAGGTTGGTTTTAGCAAATGACTTATCCAGCAGCCCCAGTGCACATGGGGAGTTTCCCAGCTCTGGCATGGACAGCAGGGATTTGTGGCTGCTGAAGTTAATTGTATGGGTTAAGAAGTGTGAGGCTGAGCCTGGTTTAGCAGAGTAGATCCCCAATCCCCTGCAGTGTAAACCCAAATGCCTCTGTAAAGGTATGTGCACTGGCAGCCCAGAAACCAACCTGGGCTGCATCCCCAGCAGCGTGGGCAGCAGGTGAGGGAGGGGATTCTGTCCCTCTGCTCCTCTGTGGTGAGACCCCACCTGGAGTACTACACCCAGCTCTGAGGGCCCAGCACAGGAATGGCATTCACTTGTTGGACTGAGTCCAGAGGAGGCACCAAGTGGACTTTGAGGGGTGGAGCAGCTCTCCTATGAGGAAAGGCTGAGACAGTTGGGATTTCTCAGCCTGGAGAAGAGAAGGCTTCAAGGGTGACCAAGTTGTGATCTTCCAGTCCCTGTAGGGAGCCTGCAAGAAAGATGGAGAGAGACTATTTACAAGGGCCTGGAGTGCCAAGACAAGGGGGAATGGCTTCACATTGACACAGTGTAGGTTTAGGTTAGATATTGGGAAGAAATTCCTCCCTGTGAAGGTGCTGAGGCACTGGCATGGGTTGCCCAGATAGGCTGTGTTTGCTCCATCCCTGGAAGTGTTCAAGGCCAGGCTGGATGGGGCTTGGAGCACCCTGGGCTGGTGGAAGGTGTCCCTGCCCATGACAAGGGGTTTGGAACTGGATGATCTTGAAGGTTCCTTCCAGCCCAGGCCATTCTATGATTCTGTGACATGCCAAGGCCTTTGGGGAATGTGATGCTGCCTGAACATGGAGCCCCAGTATCACTCCAAGCCTTTCAGTCAACTGTGTGATGAGTGTGCAGGTTGCACTGCTCAGGGCAGGTGAGCCCGCACTTCATGGCACATTCCACAGACATTTTGATATGGACTTTCCTTCCATGGGGACAAATCTTGTTCTGAGATCCCATAAAATGGACTTTATATAGCATCATTGACTGTTCTAGGTCTTTCAAATACCCCTAGTGCCTCCCAAGTGCAGCTGTTCTGCCTTCAGAGGAGCTCGTTGCTGGTGAAGGGACCTCTCCTCACAGGAGATGGAATTAGTGGTGGGTCTAGAGGAGCATCAACCCAAATGCTTCCAAAAGTGCCACCTCTGTTACAATCCAATTCAGTGCTCTAGAGAGCTGCTTTATTTATAGCGATTTTCTCAACTTGCAATGTCAGAGAGCCTGAGGTGTTTGCACATATTATTCTATACATCCACACACTGAAATCTCTGGTGTTGTTCTGAGTTATGTAAATCTCCAGAGGCTGCGAAACTGGGACAGGAGTCTCCCAAGAACAGGTTTTCTCATGGCCCTGCACCCTCCAAACTGCTGTGTGTCTCCTAGATTTCAGGGTGAAATTGGCCATGTGATGGAGTGTAGTGATAAGCAAAAGAAATTGTTTCAACCAGGAAAGCTTTAGCTACATATTTAGTGCAATATTAAGGCACAATATTAGGCAGTTTATATACAAACTTGGTCTCTTTAATTAAAACTCTCAGGGACTAGTTTTAAAATAATGAATATCTCACTCTGCAGCACTGAAACTTTGTCTAATGAATCCTTTGCCTTGTCTGCCTCTGTTTCCAGCTGACATCCTGTATTCATTCACAAGGTGTTCCTCTTAATGAAAACAAGGTCACTCTTTCAGCACTTGATGGCCAAGAAAGGAAAAGGTGATAGAACTGCAGCCTTACAGAGTGTGTTATGTTTTTTCCCTCCTTCCATAATTGCAAAGAGCTTCCATTGATGTCGACAAGACTTAGGCTTGAATAGGAAGAGGAGAATAGGTGCCAGATTGGACCACAGGACAAATTGGAGTTCAGGCCAGATACTCAGTTTCTTACATTGATTTTCCACTTTTGTCTGTCAGTGCCTTATGGGACAATAATGGCAGTTCATGAGAAGGAAGTATTAGTTGTTCTCTGCTTATAGGCTGATGTCTAATGCTTATTAGGTAGTAATATTGATGTCACATTCAGAGATGAAATTTGGGATCTGAACCTTGCAGTTCTGCCCTCTGTACAGAAACTTAATAGCAGCAGGTTCCTGCTCTGGCAGATAAATCAACCAAAGAGTGCAGGAAGGAAAGTTTTACAAAACTCCCTTACAGGTAGGGAACTGAGGAAGAAAGGCAAAGTACTTTTCCATGTTATTCATAGGCCATGTGGCAGTAATAGAGCCTAAACCTCCATCCCACTGGGCCTGAGGGTACAGCCAGAACCAACTGGATGAAGGAGACATATTGATCCAGTAGTTTTATGAATGCCATCAGGATTATTTCTGTCACTGCTTCTTGGAGGAAAGTCATGTTTTGGTGCAGCAGTGTGAAAACCCTTCACACTGAAGTTTCATGGTCTCTTGCCTGTGAGGCTCTTGAGCATCCACCCAGACTACTGCTCTGCTGGGTTTGGGTTCTCTTTCCAAGCAAGGCTATTCCTGCATTCCCACCACAAGGCACTACCCCCAGAATGGTTTTCCACTCAAATAGGGTAGCATGGTACCTGAAGGGAGCCTACAATAAAGAAGGAGAGAGACTGTTTACAAGAGCATGGAGTGACAGTACAAAGGGGGAACAGCTTCACACTGAAATAGAGTAGGGTTAGATTAGATATTAGGAAGAGATTCTTCCCTGTGAGGGTGGTGAGGCACTGGCACAGGTTGCCCAGAGAAGCTGTGGCTGCTCCATCCCTGGAAGTTGGATGGAGCTCTGAGCAACCTGGGCTAGTGAGAGGTGTTCCTATCCATGGCAGGGGAGTTGGAACTGGATTATTTTTAGTCATTATGAATGATTTCCTGACCAGTATTGAATGAAAATTCTGACACCTCGAGGAAGCCCCAACATGTAGCCCTTGCCAGCTGTAATGAGTCTGGGAGCTAATCTGTCCAGGAGGTGAGTGTCAATGTCAAGGGGGACACATGAGACTCCAGCTCCTGGTGACATCCACCTTCTGGGGCCACTAAGCCAATTTACCTAATTCCAATGAAATTTCAGTAATAAAAGTGAAGGTGGCTAGCTGAGCAGAGGCTGGGGAAGGATTAAAGGCATTTGCATTAATAAATAGAGATGTTATCATGGTGAATTAATGTTCTTTGATATAGATCTTGGCAGCATTAGAAGATGCTAGGTACAGTGCCTCATTATCTCTCAGAGGTTAAGGGGTCAGCCTGGGACAAGGGGAAGTGATTTATGCAGTATCTTTGTCAGAGAGATGAGAATATGTATGAAATAATAAGAATTGCAGAGACCATTAGTAAAAATCTCCCTGGATCCCAAGGTCTCACAAAGCACAGAGACAGGGAATCCATTGCAGTGCATCATTCAAACACTTTCTTCCCCTGCTAAGTCCCTTCTCTCTCTTACCCTTTTTGTATTTCAAATTAGAGTTGCTCCTTCCCTTTCCAGTCTCTGATAGGCAAACATAGGGGTGGTTAATTCAGAAGACAAGACAGGATTCCTTACTTTGAATTTTACCCCTTTTCTCTCATTCCTTAGGAGATACTGGTTTGGGAAGTGACATTTAACTGAACAGGACAAGTGAAGAGATGAGTGTTGAATGGTTTGGGTGTTAATTAAACCACCAAGGATGAATGAATGGGTCTGTGGATCTCTTCTGCAGGTGCACATTGCAGGGAAAGTTCAAACCTCTACCCCTTGGATCTTACTAGTAGAGTAACCATGGTCAGTTCTGGGTGTGTTAGAGCTCTCCTCTCTGCAAATCCCCAATCTCCACACATCTCTAGCTCCACATTTTCTATCACATGAAGGACTTGCTAGTAGGGGGAAGGAAGGACCCCAAGCAGAGCTCATTATCTCACAGGGGAGATGATATCAGCCATCTCCACATTTTCTATCATGTGAAGGACCTGCTAGTAGGGGGAAGGAAGGACCCCAAGCAGAGCTCATTATCTCACAGGGGAGATGATATCAGCCAGTTTCCTAATCCCATCTAGAGCACAGTATAATATAGCTAATGCAGGATAATATTCTCTACTTTCTGACAGTTACAGAGTGAATCCTTTCCCAGCAGCAGTGAAGACTCAGACGTGCACACAGGTGACTCTTGCCATTGCCTGAAGCTGAGCAGCTCAGACTGCCAAGCAGAAAATTCTTTGCCAGATGCTACTTTCCTGCACAGCTCAACAGTATCTTCAAACATTTGTTAAAAAGGACTTTCTGATTGCTTTTTGGTTATTCTGTCTCCTGATCTCCTTCAGGAGGGTTTCCTATGGGGTCACTCCTGTGAAGCAACCGTTGGCCATTCCTTGCTGTCTCTGATGAAGTCAGGGGACAACTAGTAAAGTCACTGGTGAGTTGTAGGTGCACATCAGAGAAACAAGTAGGATAGCACTACATTTAAGAAAGAGCTAAGACTGCATTGAAGAAAAGGTTGCAGATCAGCATTTCTAACAGTAAATTCATCTTAGGAATCGTTAAGAAGGGGCTCAAACTAACCTCCTCATTGAAAACAGCTTTTGGCCAGCATGAGCAAAATGTAATGATTTTAATTCCTGTATTGCAGGGAAAAAAATAATAAAACATGACCCTTAAAAGCTTGTTTCTCAAATAAAATGAAGCCTACTTGAGAGCATTGTCTGGCCATGTGCTTCTCCTGATTATCCTTTGAAAGTGTCCCATTTAAAATGGAATGACAGGAAGATGAAGTCCTAAAAGCTATTGATTTTTTAACACGTTTTCTAAAGAGAAACAAGTAAGAAGAAGAGAGCAATCTAAATAAATGAGGGGATTTATTGATGGAGAGGCTGAGACTGAGCTGAGATCCACAGAAACTATAGGAAACAGAGGAAAAAAACCAGTTGTCATCACTTCCACTGCTGTGGGAGTATTTGTGTGCCCTAGGTTTCCCTGAAGTGTGCAGAGCTAAGGATGCCCATTAAGGAAATATTCAAATAATCTCCACTTCTGGGCTCAAGAGACACAACTGCAACACAGGCCCATCACAATCTTTCCTCCTCTGCGTTGCAAGAAGCCACAATGGACTTCAAGCACCACCAG
>NW_008655037.1:65294-67177 GCF_000695815.1 Acanthisitta chloris
TATATTCTGAGGGAACTGGGCCCTGCACTGCACCAGCTGCTTTGAAGTCTTCTCATCTTCCCTCCTCTCACCTCTCCAGTGTGAAGCTTGTCAATATATTTTCTTATCCAGAATTAGGACAACAGATAAAGTTAAGAACAGATTGGAGTGTGAGGGAAATGGATGGAAGGATCTGGATCATATCAGGTGAAATATTCTCTTTGCACCTTTTCCTGTTTTGTTCTATTTTCTTTCTCCACTCCCCCCCTACAATTCAGGAGAAATGCAATGCTTTTTGAGCAAAACCACTTTTGAGTTTTAAAAATACCAGTCTCTGTGGGTCCCATCCCATTCAGTGGCATTTGCCTATCAAAAGGTGTTATTGCAAAGTTACTGTCCTGCTTTGTAAAAGTTATCATTTCTGCTAGAAACTATTTTGGGTCTGTCTTGAGCCTTATTTATGGACTCCTTGATTTTCAAAACTGAATGCTGTCAAAGTGAGTGTTTTTTACAGGCAGTGAAGGAAAAGATCATAAAGGAAAATAAGAATGGAGGCTATTATAAAGTAAGAAAAGCAGAAGGAAAATATGGGACTGTACACGAGAGAGGAGAAAATACAGCAGAAGATTTTGTTATAATATAATGAATGTTTCCAACTCATCTGGGCCAACCCATTTCATATGCACATGAGTGAGTGGAGGTTGGGACTGCTTTGGTTTGTGCACCAGTCTGGTTCATAGAAGAGAGAAAATACAGGGCTAGAATGAAGAAAATTATATCCTTTATACCTGTTTTCTGTGTAACTTTTTTCAGGAATACATAAGATGACTAAAAATGCTTTATATGAGCAAACTCCATCACCTGGGGTAGCTGAACAACTGTGTTACCCCAAGAGAGAGGATATTGGATAAGCTTTACTCCTTGTACTGAGGGTGAAGGGGAGGGAGTTTCCCCAGCTGGTATAGTCTCCAGTACCTCCTGAGTCCTAACTGGTGATGGAGCACAGCCTTCCATGGTGGAAGGTAACACCACCTTGCCTGTTTGCTTCTTGGCTGCAGAGCTTTGAGAAGGCAAAAAGGCCTGACAAGGAACTGCAAATCTGCTTTCAGACATCCTTTGACTACTTGGGATCTGTAGGAGTTAAGAACTTCTTTTAACAGTCAGGTTTTTTTGTCTGCTCTGTTTCTGTATGACGAGTTTTTGCCAAGGACCCAATTGCAATTTACTTATCTCTCCCCCCTCTTTCTTCTTCTTTCTTCTTCCACCCATAATCAGGGACACCTGGAAACAATAAAGAGTTGTTTGGTTTGTCCTTCTCCCCTTATTTTCTTGTATATTTGATGTTGTGAACACAAGGCTGTTAGAGACCCATTAGGCAGTGTTTGTAGTGGAAGGGAAGTGTTCTATCTGGTTTGAGGAAGATAAGGCACATAAATAGAACTCACCCTACATCTAAACATTTCTGCAAATAGCTGAGAAGGAGACAAACATGGAGCTGCTTTTCCTACATGCTGCATGCTCCATCTTGCCAGCACTGGAAGCCAGGAGAGCTTGAGAATTGAGATTAGAAGCTTCAGGCAAGACTGATGAGTAATTTTCCAGCCTGGAAACAGGTATTTACAATAAGATAATTAATTTGTTTGCTACTGTATTGTTTATGCAAGGAGCATCCAGCATGTCCACCCAACCAGTGAGGCCATTCTGCAGTAAATGATCCATTTGGGAATTGCCTCCTCTGGGTTTAGAAAGGCCCATGAGTGCCAACCATCTCAATCATGGGGCTGCAGACAACACAGTCCTGTCTTTGTTCAGTAAGATGTATGGAGGGCCCTTTACTTGGTCACAGCACTCACACCAGGTCTCACCTCAGACATGAGCCTTGCCTGCAGGAAACACTGGCTGTC
>NW_008655037.1:67344-79560 GCF_000695815.1 Acanthisitta chloris
AGGGACTGGAGCACAAGTGCCATGAGGAGAGGCTGAGGGAGCTGGGGGTGTTCAGCCTGGAGAAGAGGAGGCTCAGGGGAGACTCATCACCCTCTGCAACTCCCTGACAGGAGGTTGGAGTCAGGTGGGGGTTGGTCTCTTCTCCCAGGCAACAGCAGCAGGACAAGAGGGCACAGACTCAAGCTCTGCCAGGGGAGGGTTAGGTTGGATATTAGGAAGAGATTTTTTACAGAGAGAGTGCTCAGGCATTGGAATGTGCTGCCCAGGGAGGTGGTGGATTCACCATCCCTGGAGGTTTTTAAGGTGAGACTGGATGTGGCACTTAGTGCCATGGGCTAGTGACCAGGGTAGGGTTGGATTGATGGTCTTTGAGGTCTCTAAAAACCAGGTTGATTCTATGATTCTATGAGGGAGCTGCTTCATTCCTCCAGCTTCCTTGGTGTTTTCTTCCTCCTGGCTTGGTGCTTCCTCCAGCCCATCCTGAGACTCTCAGGCCACAGCAGAGCAGGGACTTGCCAGCAGGTATGACAGGTGGAGGGGCAGAGCCTCCTGCTCTAAGCAACCTTTTGCTTTGTGTTTGTATCTGTCCTGCAAGCAAGTATGAAACCAGTTGAATCATATGCATCCCTCTGGGATAGCCGTACCATTTTCTCACTTTCACATATCCCAGGTTTTTCTCCCAAAAGGTATTCCAGAACCTTTGTTAATAATGAAATTCACAGCTCATAGGGGAAGATATGTGAAGAGACTTTTTTTAGATCTGCTTCATCCTGGTTCCCTTGGCTTAAATGATACTCCTTCCTTTCAACAAACTTAATACAGATTGGAAAGACTCCCAGATATAGAATGTGTAAATTAAAACCCTCCTGGAATGATCAGACATGAGAATATTTATTCTCACTTTTGCCCCAGTGTCTCAAAAACCCAAGACAAAGAATTATCCCTTGCTCCTGAAGGAATGAGTGAAACATGGGCAGTAGCCCTTGACAGACATGATCTTCATGATCTGAGCTCAGAACTGAGTCCCCAGGAAGATGAATCAGTTCCCTGCTAAAGGTTGAATAGTCTCTGGATTTAATCTGTATTGGAAGGGGCTTAGAGGTAGTTAACAGGTCAAAGCCTCTCACTGAGAACTCAAGAAATATTTCTCTTTGGCCTTGTGGTGAAATTGTTTGAGGAATATATTGCTGTTCATTGGGCAATCAGGTGTAACCCTCACTTCATTAGGGACTCCACACCTAATCACTATGGAAAGCAAGGATGCAACTGTGGCCCAGCAGTGCATTCATGTGTGCTCTGTTTCCAGCACAGACAAGCTGGAGGAGAATGGGCCAGAGCAGAACAAAGCCAGATTAGCAGGAGTGCTGTGTTTTCCTCCAGCTCCCACTCCATGGCATTGAGGATTATGGATTTGGACATCCATCTACAAATTATTCTGTGTTTCCCTCTTCAAATACATTCCCTAGTGGACTTCTCTGGCCCTCATCTGAACCCCCTGAGTGAAAGGCAGAAGCCTCATCATCAGAGACTCCACCTTGCCAACTGCTCTGTTTTATTAATGTGTGGGAAAAGATTTTGGAGGGGCAGAGGGAATTCGAATGATTTGAAAGAAATACTTCAGCAAAAGAAGAAAGAGCTTGAAAAGCCAAGCCAGTCCATTAATCCCTTCCCAAAGACACTTTAATACCCATTAGGAGGCAGACACAGGGTGTGTTTCCCTTCATGGATGCACTTGGCTGTGGAGTTAGAGATGCCAACTCGCTGTTTCAGGGCCTGACACACAACTGAGAAGTCCATTCCCCTTTGGGGTGTAATTTCTTAATATATTAAAAACAAAAGACACATAATGTTAAAGATGACTTAAAGAATGTTACTAATAACTCCCTGGAGTCAAGAGATGTAGAAGCACTCAGATATTTCTGACTTTGAGCCAGAACTACCAAGGTTTTTCACTTTAATACCTCTGCTCTCTGTAGCTGTGATGTGCTGCCTCTGTTTTAACAAGTAATTTTGACAATTTTGCCCTCTGAGTCTTACAGAAATCTACTGTCCCTGGGGTGTGTGGCCTTGCAGAAGGTTTCAACTTAATTTGTTTTTCTCCTTAAACAGAAACATTTTCTCATAGACATTTGCTAGGCAACCACAGCACAACTGTACTTCTCTACAGAACAGTGCAGAGAAGAGCAACGAGGCTGGGGAAGGGACTGGAGCACAAGTGCCATGAGGAGAGGCTGAGGGAGCTGGGGGTGTTCAGCCTGGA
The DNA here is from genome assembly GCF_000695815.1 of Acanthisitta chloris. Taxonomy (NCBI): domain Eukaryota; kingdom Metazoa; phylum Chordata; class Aves; order Passeriformes; family Acanthisittidae; genus Acanthisitta; species Acanthisitta chloris. The sequence continues at coordinate 69,605 of NW_008655037.1, forward strand.
GAAGAGGAGGCTCAGGGGAGACCTCATCACCCTCTGCAACTCCCTGACAGGAGGTTGGAGTCAGGTGGGGGTTGGTCTCTGCTCCCAGGCAACAGCAGCAGGACAAGAGGGCACAGACTCAAGCTCTGCCAGGGGAGGGTTAGGTTGGATATTAGAAGAGATTTTTTACAGAGAGAGTGCTCAGGCATTGGAATGTGCTGCCCAGGGAGGTGGTGGATTCACCATCCCTGGAGGTTTTTAAGGTGAGACTGGATGTGGCACTTAGTGCCATGGTCTAGTAACCACAGTAGGGTTGGACTTGATCTTTGAGGTCTTTTCCAAACCACTTGAGTCCATAGTTTCAGCTACGTCTGGTTGAAAAAGCTTTAAAATCCTGTGAAGAGCCACATTATGCTGCTGGTTCCTAGTTTACATGGTACAAGTATGTGAAAGATCAAAATTAAATGTTATATAACATTTTGAAATGAGAATTGAGCAAAGTTCCAAACATGATGTTCCCAGGATATTTTCCCTAATTTTGAGATCATTGAATTGATCTTGTGCTTTTATTTTTGATAGCTACATGATTTAGGGTTTTTTTAAAAGGTTTCTCCCAAAACTGGGGCTGCAATCTCTGTGTTTATTTTGCACTGCCTTCCAGCTTTTGATATCAGCTCCAAATTCTCCCTGTGCTGCTTCCAAATCCAGAGCACATGGAGATGATCCGTGTTCATTTCATAAGAATTTTGCCTGCTGTTTTAGGTTCCATCTCGCTAAACATCATCTCTGCTTGTGTGATGCTGCTGAGCTCAAGCCTGGGTGAAACAACAGAGTTTTAAAACACATCTGTCATTCTGATGCAACTTGGGTCATTTTACTGATCACATGAAAATGATATTCTTTGTAATTAAAGATTAGTCACAGCCACCAAAATAAAATATTTCCCAACAGATTATTGGAGAGAAAAGAAATATCATACAAAATGTAGGGGTTTTATGCTTCTTGGCTAATTTATATAGGAAGGAAGGAGATTATTTTTTGACACTTCCATTGAACATCTTCCTCTTAAAATCTTGTGATGGATATCTTGTATCCTGAAAAAAATGGATGCACTTAGTGAGTGCTCAAGATGTGCAATGAGTTACATCAGACTCCAGGATCAAGGACTTTGTTTCAGTTGTTGTCCTCCTCAGGGTGAAGGTAAACCCTCAAGGTGAGAAGAACCCTCAGCTCTGAAGGTTCTCATGGGAATCCTTGGTCAGCAAGACCAAGAAGGGTCTTTTTACTGTAGTTGGTACTGCTAACAGGGACTAAACAAAATAGATTCAGTTCAGATCTCCTGCTTTGTGTCTCTGTTTTCCAGAGTGCCTTGCTAAGGCATCAGGGTTATGCTGTCCAACAAGGTCCCTTGAATCCCCAGCACCTGTTCTTCCCCAGTGTGAAGGTTATTAATGGGCATAATCCATCAAGTAAAGGACTTGAGGAAATGAGACTGCAGAAATGCACCTTCATGACTAGTGAAAGCTCAGTTGGCTGTTGACAGGGCTGAGGAGTCTTAATAAGAGGGGTATAAAAAAAAAAGCCCTTTATGAGGAATTAATTTCCTGTCTCCATTATGAAGTTCTGGGATGTTCATTTAGTATGCAGTAGGTGGGTGTTAAGATTAGAGCTGTGGAGGAAATGGATAGCAGAACATGCTAAATCTTCCTCAGTGCCATAGCAAGAAGCTCTGAGAACATACTGATGATCCTTCTTCATTTCAGCCAACTCTAACAATATCTTCCTGGAAGGAGGAGGCTGGTGATTCCCTTTACAACTTGTTCTTACTATGTTCCAAGACCTCCAAATAGATGTAAGATGTGTCAAGACCCAGAAGTAGAGACATGCAAATGTTACTGATGAGAAAACTTCAACGCAGTCTTTACAAATCCCTCCTTAGCACTTTGGGATTCACTCTGTTAGGTTAAACCTGTATTTATAACTTTCTTTACACTCTTTATTATATTGATGTATTTCATTTTCAGTAAGAAAGTGCAGGGACTGTATGTTTATTAGAGAAGCCCTGAGAGCACTTGCTAATCTGGTCCACAGACCAAAAGCTGATCTGATCTAGCAACCTTGGTCACAAACTACTCTGAGAAATCTTACTCTAGATCTGATTTCAAATAGAGAAAAGTGTCCTTGTTTGCCTCAGGCAAAAAGAAAACAAGTCTGGGGTCATCTCATGGAAAGCCAGAGGATGCTTAGCACTTTGATTTCTTTCTGGGTGTTGAAAGAAAGTCAGATTCATCCTGGTGAGATGTGAAACCAGGAAAAAGACAGCACGGTTGCACGTGAAGTTGATCTTTACGCAGGTTTCCAGCACACAGCCTTTCCCACCACTTCAGTCACACTCTTTTTTGAATACAGCAGCATGAAGGGCTCACTCACTGTGTGAAGACAAATATCACCTTCCATGGGTGTGGAAACAGTGTTTTCCGTGACTTTGAGAGCACTCTCAGTTCTCAGTGAAGTGGATGCTTTGCTCTTTGTGAAACACTCCTCTCTCTCCATAGTCAGATCTAGTTTCTGCTTTGACTTTTTCAGGAAGAATTGGATATTCAACAACTTTAGTGTCATCACACTGCTGCCTTGGACTGTCTTGTGTGTTGATGATATTCACCCACCGGGACATTTTAGGTATCTGGGGTGAAAGCTCCTTGGAGAAACACATGTTAATTCCAGAGTGCCCTTACCCAGCAACAGGGACAGTCTCAGGTTTGAGCTACCAGCCTGACAGAGATGATAATCGAGATCATCCATCTGTATGGCTGCTGTAACATCTTGTCACCATCAAAGCCCCATCCTTCACATCTCATGCAGTACAGTTGCTCTCTTGTTCTCCCCTTGCAACGACAGACACTGTGTTTGGTGTGATAATGTAACTTAAGGTCATATTTTGCCTTCAGCCATCAGCATGTGCAAATGCTGTATGACTAATGAGGCAGTCTCTAATGACTATCCTGTGTTGTTTTCCTACAAGATGCTTTGTTGTGTCTGCACTCCCTCCTGACCAGTGGGGAAGAGCTGTCTTTTCCCTGGGTTTCTGAATTGAGCTGGAAATCCAAAGCAGTGTGACTTTCTGGCCATAAGGGACTTCCCTCCCCTTCTCTTCCAACAATGTGCTAAAAGGAAAATCTGCCTTTTGGTTTGTCTGTCTCGCTTTCAGTTTGTTTTCAGTCCCTTTTCTGTTCATTAGGGCACTCTTTCACCTGCTCAGGGAAGCTTTGTTGTCTCTAGATGTCAGATGGTGGCTAAGCCAGTGCATGTGCTGGGGATGAGAGTGAGAGACAGCCATGGTGAAAATGGAACAGCAGCAGGATTGGTGCTTGGCCACAGTGCTGAGAGATGAAATAAGTTCTCCTCCCTCACTTGCTCTTTCATGGGCAGAAATGACTCAGCTCAACACCACAGAAAGCTTTTGGGCAAGATAGGTTTAAAAATGATGGATTATAGCATACAGCTCATCCATGACTCAGCTTGTCAGTGTTCATCACTGGAACTCTGACCCTTCCTCTTCTCCTCCTGGGTTTTCTAGCCCTGGACCATTGCTAGGGATCAAAGGAGGAAATGGGCAGTATTTTCAGACACTGCACACTTTTGGAGAGAGCACTCCAACAGTGCACTTGAACAAAGATGATTTTAAAAAGGACCTGATTTTCAGGAAGCACCAATTGTCTTCTGATCTGAAAAATCAGGTCTCATTAAGGAAGTCCACAATGGGCATTCTCAAAATATGGAAGCTAAGAAGGAAAAAAGGTGGTGAGGTAGTGGTGAGGCACTGGCACAGGTTGCCCAGAGGATCTGTGGCTGCTCCATCATAGGAAGTGTTCCAGGCCAGGTTGGATGGGGCATGGAGCAACCTGGGCTACAGGAAAGTGTCCTTGCCCATGGCAAGGGGATGGAACAAGATAATCTTTTAGGTCCATGCCAACCCAAACCAGTCTATGATTCTATGTAAACTAACTCTTGACTCAACTCCATTTGGAAAAATACCCTAAGGAGGTGTGAGGGACTTTTCAAAGAGTCTTCTTCAGAGGCAAAGTCCCTGCTGGGTCAGACTGATGCTTCTGGTACACACTGAGCCAAACAGGCAGGTAAACTTTCCCTTTCTCCTGTTATAATATAGTTTGCAAACTTTCTTTCTCATTCTGCCTTACATTGCCACAATTTGTTCCCTCCCTGACATCTAAATCCACATTTCTGCTTTGCTCTGTACCAGAGAGAATAAAAGCATTGACAGGATTTTGTTTTGATCGGATGCCTGACCCTCTCTCCTCATCTCTTCTTTTTTTTTTTTACACATTGAAGGGGATCCATCAAGATAATTCCCTGTTATTAGGTCTGAAGTGTTTTGAATTTGAAATGGCTTCTCACTTAGAAAGAATTGATGCCTATAACTTGTAATGTGTTAGCAGTTTCGAATGGTGCCTGACAGCCCAAACTACATTACAGGGAGCTAATCCCAGTTGCTGAACTCCATTAAAGACTAGATCCTATCTGTTAATACAGCCATGCAGTTTGGGTCATTGTGCTGATGTAAGGAGCACAGCTGCCTGGAGACAGATTATGATGTGAGGGGACATCTTTATTCTATTTTAAACTGAAAAATGTATGGGAGACACACTAGTCATGATTGATTAAAGATATGAAAAGGATTTTATGAGCTTTCGCGCACACTCCCTGTTTCTCATTCTGTTTGTCATTCCTTCGTGTTTGGTAAATAAATAAATACATACACACAAACCTTGAGGATAATAACAAAGAGAGAGACTCCTTGTGTTCAGTGGTATTTCTTATAATGGGCTAAGGACTGTGAGTCTAAGGGATCAATTCCCAGCTCTGGCACTGATCTGTTACATAGTCCTGGGTCACTTTTTCCCTTTATATCTTCTCCCACTATTATTTCATCATACCTGTTTCAAATTATAAATGCAGCATGGCAGTGATCTCCCCATCCTTTGTATCATACTGGCAGTCCAGTCCCTGCTGGCTTCTCTGTGCACCATCCAAGTGATCTCTCATTCCCCATCCACCGGGATTTCAGAGCCATGTGCCATTTTGCCAAGTAAACATTGATACTCATTTCCTAGTACTTGTTATTTCAGGAACCCTCTCTCAACTGAAGCCTTCAATCTCCTTATCTTCCTTCTCCTTATATTATCAGTAACATCCAGGGTTGGAGATCCTCTGCACCTAGAATAACACTTTCCTTCTTCATCTCTGTGTGTTGAGTAGTGTCTGGGTGTTGTGCTGTAGGCAGTGTTCACCTCACTCCCTTATCTAGGCAGAGGCATAACCTGTGCTGGCTCTGGCTCTGGATCCATCTCCCCACTATTGCCACAGCTGCTCATGTCTGAGGTTGTACTCTGACAGTGTGATGTGCTCCTTGGCAAGCTTGGAAAGGAAGCAGTCTTATAAAAAAAAAAATAATAAAATCACATTAAGCATAGCATGTGTTTCATGCTCCTTTAGCATCTTATCCTGCTACAGAGTGTTGTAATTCCCCTGGCTGCTTTTGAATTTCATGTCACACTTTTAAATGTGGTTTGGTACATTCTCTACATGCTCTGTCAGTAGAGTTCTGCCAATAACTTCAGCACATGAGCACTAGAAAAGCAGCTACTGGCTCTGCTTTCTTGTGTGCTGAAGTGTGGGGATGTCACAAATGTGGATGTGTTGCATGGGAAGAAAGTGTCTTCCTCCTGCTGGAGCCACACAGGAGCCTCTTTCAGCCAGGCAGGATTTCATCAACTAGGCCACTCATCTGCAGTTCTGTCCTGAGGAACAAGTAACAAAGGGACGCTCGAGTGTGTTAGTTTGAATTAACTTTTAAAGCAAACAAGTCAAAACTTCTTGTAATGGTCTTAAACATTCTCACCATGAATTATATAAACTTATCTTCAACTTGAACGAGGTTTGACAACTCCACTTGGAAAGTTCATTCGAAGGGATGTTCAGGAGTGTGTTCCATGGAGACACAAAACCCCTGGCTCTGCTTAAACCAAGCCAAATCAACAGTTTCATCTTTCCTAGGAAACAAGAGAATGTAGCACTGGGGAAAACAACCTGTGAAAACCCTGAATTACTGGTGGGATTGGAGTTGTTCACTGAGCCCAATGGCAAGGCAGAGACAACTAGGGAAGAGCTGGGAAGGAAAGGGCTAAAAAGTGCTGATTCCCAGTGAAAGGTGAGGCTAATACAGGTCTTGTATAAGAGTAATAATGTCTAGTGACTTTAGCCCTCTTGAATAAAGGTTGGTATTACTTGTTGTCTCACAACAGCCTCAATCATTCTCTTTTCCCCTATTCCCTCTGAAACTTAGTCACCATTTATAGATGTGCCAACACATTGCCTCTAAATCCGTCACATGGGTGTAAAGGAGCCAAATTCAATCCTCCCTGGTACTTAAGTATATGTTTGATTTGAGGACAGGGTAAAGGTTAGATTTCAGAACAGCCTTTCAGGCATGCACTGGTTCTTCAAGCCAAGGAACAACAAGCAGAAATGGGTTGCCAAGACATCCAGCAGGTACTATTCTGAAGAGAGAGTAAATGGATTTTTAAACTGCGAAGTTTTGGTTTCACCACAGCCGTTCTTCAGGGCAACATCACAGCTGCAGATGCAGTTTGGATACTTTGAGGTGTTTGCAAAGATTAATTAGCTGCCTAAATGGGAACTGAGCTCTGATGAAAGTCTGGCCCTTGTGGGCACTGCGCCTCGGGCTCGGTGTGCTTTTGAAAAATCTCACCCCAGAGGACTCAGTGGATGCACTTTTCTGACCTGAGCTCATGCATTAGAGAAGAACCTGAGAGTTATTTCAGTGCTTCCAGGAGTTCAGGCTCATTCTTTAAAGTGAACAACCTTAACACTTTCCGAGTTCGTGGAGAAGTGCTGAAAATCCCTGGAGGGTTCCCTGTTTGGAGGGAGTTCATCCCAGGTAGCGTGTCTGGATAGACAGCACATTGTGTGGGTGTAGATGTGTGTTTAAATAGCTTCACAGTGGGAATCTAAGCTGCAACAACTTCTTTTTTCCTGCCACCCTCTTTCCCCTGCCCACCTTGCCCCTGTGCAGAACAGCTGCACGAAGAGGTGGATCCAGACTCCTTCCCTGCCCATTTCCCCGCCTTGTTCCTGCTTTGCTGGAGCTGCTTTTACGCTACTGCTGACTTCGTGCGTTTTGCAAACTTGCAATTTCACACTGCATTTGTTGCCATAGCAACATAAGGAGGAGTTCAAAGGAGGGAACAGAGTCAAAAAAACCCCAAAAAGTCTTGATTCAGCCCCTTATTTTGTGCCTTGCCCGTGCGAAGTTGGCTGTGCAATTGCATTAGCAGCAGGGTCTGGCAGGCACCTTCTAATACCCCCAGGGACTTCAGAGACCTTACTGGAAGTCTAAATCACATAGTATCAAAGAATGTTAAAGGGTTGGAATAGATCTTTGAGATCATCTAGTCCCAACTCCCTGCCCTGGGCAGGGACACCTCCCACCAGAGCAGGTTGCTCAAGGCTCATCCAACCTGGCTGTGAACACTGCCAGGGTTGGGGCAGCCACAGCCTCCCTGGGCAACCTGGGACAGTGTCTCACCACCCTCACAGGAAAAACTTCTTCCTCATATCTAATCTAAATTTCCCCTCCAGTCTCCAACATCATGATGACAACATATGCAGCCCTCAGAGGCAGCACAGTTTTACCTTTATCTTTCATCCCAGCAGCAGATCCATCAGCAGGGATGATGGAGCATTGGGTCAGGCTCCCTCACATCCCTCCACTCTCTCCTCTTCCCAATCACCAAGGCTAAAGGAGCAGCAGCCCTTAAATGAAAACTTTATGGCAAAGAGCTGTTGACACTTCTTCATGGTGAAGATACATGGGGTGGCTGGTGGCTAATGAATGTCAGCACTCAAAAGGATAATCTCTGCTTCTCTCTGATACAATTTAACATCGTATTTCCCTAATTTGAGGCTGATTTAGTCACTGGGGTATTTGGATGCCTCTTCTATGGTGCCGATAGTTAATTAAACAGATGTTGCAGAGGGAATCATTAATTTTAGTGCTGCAGATGGGAGCAGAATGACTTTGTGAAGTTAATGTTTCAGCAAAACAATAGGCTTCTGTCATCAGTTGCTATAAACCAAGTAAATTAAGAGAACAAGTAGAGTAAAGGAGATAGCTTTGAAAGAATATCAATTATTCATTTTGGAATTATACTTTCCCCCCATAAATCATCACAGGAGGAGAGGAGGGGAAAAAGCTGCACAAGCTGGGAAGAGAGCAAGAGAGGAATCCCCAAGTCAGCAGCCTGAAAGAAAGTTTAACATTACTCCCAGGATGGAGCACTGCAGGGTCCTGCACGAGCATGAAGTGCCCAGGGCCAAGGGCTGCAGCAGCTGGGACAGCACTTGGTTCTTACCCACACTGCAACTCTGGGCAAGTCCCAGAAAAATTCTGAAGAGCACCTGAAGTCATGTCAGTAAGAACAGATGTGTCTTTCCATGTTGAAGAAGCAGGTGGGCACAAGCATCTTCCTGTCTTGACGGCTGTGAAACGTTTTTTCACTGCAGGCTGAAGTGTCCCATACCTGTGCAGGAGGTTTCCTAGGGCAGCTGGCTGCACCTTCAAAAGCACCTGGGTATGGTGATGGTTTCTAATCACAAGCTGACATGTTTTATCCCTTTCAGAAACCTTAGGGCCGGTGTAAAAAGCCCCTAAACACTTACAATAAACTTGCTGTGGGGTTGCACCTGTGTATCAGGTATGGCTGTTCAGCCCTGGAAGTGGAAAAGGTTTAAAAATACACTTAAATCCTTATGACTTTCTTGCTGGCAATAAATACCACTAATTTCTATTGAATATAGGTTCCTATTTTTGAACTCAAAGCAGCAGAGGGAAAATCCAGCTGTCTCTGCACCACAAAAAGGCAGTGGCAGAAGAAGATGAGGGAAACAAATGAAGTCCATCCATGGAGCTAGAGTGAAAGCACAACTGACTGCCTGAGTGCCTCATAATAGGAACATTATGTTTCTTTTTTCAGACAGATGAGTCATTTGACCACTCTAACTTTTCCATGAACACAGCTCTGTCCATTTATATTATCTTTCTGTTTCTCACATGTGCATGGTTTTTTCCTTATTACCAGCCATTCCTTTCTCCAAAAACAATAATCAGTGGTTATTCTCATTTATTTGATAAGGCCAAACAATTTCAGTGCCCAGAAAGTAATTATGAATTTGGCAGTTCTGATTAATAAATCTTTCATGAAGCATTCTGCATTTTGTCCATAAACAGCATCTTCCAGAGATTCATTGAGAAAATATGAAGAAATAGAAAGACACAAAGTAGAAAAACCCCATATTCTTCTCAGCAATAAAGTCCTGAGCTCAATCTTACACACGTAAGGTGAATTTCACCACTGGATTTATTTCTTTAGCACTCAGTCTGTACTCACCATTTTATTGTAATGGATACTCTTCTTGTTTTATTCTTTCTGGCTTTACAGTGCTATATACAATGTTAGCTCCAACTTCACAGTCAAAATGTCTCAAATTACTTTTAGGAGCTAATTTCTGTCCTCAGACTGTAGCATTACACAGCTCAAAGCTCTTATCCTGTGTAACAACTGAGCTAGGATTTTGCACCAAACACCCACCAAACTGGGTGAGCACTACCTGTTTTCAGCTGGCTAAGAAGAGGTGTCCAGTATACTCTGAGAAACCATCAAGTGCCCCAGCTAGCTGTCAGGATACCAGTCTGTTCTTGGGCCTGCCAGCTCCATGCAGATGTTTAGGATGGTGTAGGGACCTCAGATATTGCTACTAATCTTCTTTACACCCAACTGAATTGGTCCCTTTAGGCCTTGCAGAGAAATCTCTGTGGTATAGACTTCAGCAATAGCCACTGAAGCCACTCATAGGCAAAGAGAATAAATTCAACCCTC